>NC_057801.1:343812383-343812982 GCF_018294505.1 Triticum aestivum
TCTTCTTCTTCTTCTTCTTCTTCTTCTTCTTCTTCTTCTTCTTCTTCTTCTTCTTCTTCTTCTTCTTCTTCTTCTTCTTCTTCTTCTTCTTCTTCTTCTTCTTCTTCTTCTTCTTCTTCTTCTTCTTCTTCTTCTTCTTCTTCTTCTTCTTCTTCTTCTTCTTCTTCTTCTTCTTCTTCTTCTTCTTCTTCTTCTTCTTCTTCTTCTTCTTCTTCTTCTTCTTCTTCTTCTTCTTCTTCTTCCTCTTCTTCTTCTTCCTCTTCTTCTTCCTCTTCCTCTTCTTCTTCCTCTTCCTCCTCCTCCTCTTCTTCTTCTTCTTCTTCCTCCTCCTCCTCCTCCTCTTCTTCTTCTTCTTCTTCCTCTTCTTCTTCCTCTTCTTCTTCCTCCTCCTCTTCTTCTTCTTCTTCTTCTTCTTCTTCTTCTTCTTCTTCTTCTTCTTCTTCTTCTTCTTCTTCTTCTTCTTCTTCTTCTTCTTCTTCTTCTTCTTCTTCTTCTTCTTCTTCTTCTTCTTCTTCTTCTTCTTCTTCTTCTTCTTCTTCTTCTTCTTCTTCTTCTTCTTCTTCTTCTTCTTCTTCTTCTTCTTCTTCTTCTTCTTCTTC
>NC_057801.1:343812992-343827992 GCF_018294505.1 Triticum aestivum
GGAGCGGCGGTGGCAGCGGGCGGCGGGCTGGGGTGGCGTGTGGTCGGGGTGGGGTGCGGTTGGGGGTGCGGCGGGGTGCAGGGTGGCAAGGTGCAGTCGGGGACGCGGTAGCCGACGGCGGTTGGGCTTGGCTGCGGGGGTTAGGGTGAGAGAGAACAGAGAGAGATGGCGGGGGCAATGACCATTACATACTCAATTCTTTGCCTTCTGTTGGCAGACAAAAAAGATTCTTTGTCGTCTACTAGCATACGGCAAAGAGGTGTGGCTGGTGGGCCGTTAGGGTTTAGGCCTCCACTGGACCCCACCCACCTCTTTGCCGTGTGGAAGCGGATGGCAAAGAAGGCCTTTGTCGTCAGCTTATAAAAACGGCCGGCAAAGAACTGGCTGAGGGCAAAGATCCTATTTGCCATCAGCCAATCCTTTGTCGTCTGACAGCAGACGACAAAGAGGTGGGTGGGGTCCGGCAAAGGATTGGCTGATGGAAAATAGGATCTTTGCCGTCAGCCAGTTCTTTGTCGTCTGTTTTTTATAAGCAGACGACAAAGGCCTTCTTTGGCGTCCACTAGCATATGGAAAAGAGCTGACTGATGGCAAATTCTCTGTTTCCAGTAGTCTTCTCTGAAACTTTGGTTTGGTTTGGCCAACTACATTGATTTTTCTTGCAATGGGAAGAGGTGCTTTATGATGGGTTCGATCTTGCGGTGTCCTCACCTAGTGACAGAAGGGGTAGCAATGCACGCATGTATCGTTGCTATTAAGGATACAAACATGGGGTCTATTCCTACATAAATAGATCTGGTCTACATCATGTCATCATTCTTATTGCGTTATTTCGTTCCTCCATGAACTTAACACTCTAGATGCATGTTGGATAGTGTCGATGTGTGGAGTAATAGTAGTAGATGCAGGTAGGAGTCGGTCTACTAATTTTGGACGTGATGCCTACATACACAATCTTTCCCTTGGATATCGTCATAATTATTTGTTCTTCTATCAATTGCCCAACTATAATATGTTTACCCACCGTATGCTATTTTCTCGAGAGAAGCCACTAGTGAAATCTACGCCCCCGGGTCTATTTTCTAACATATTGTTTTCAGATCTATTATTCCAGAAACCAAAAATACCTTGCTCCACTTTTCTTTACTTATTTTATTTTGTGTTTTTGCTAGACCTATTTATCCAATCTCATACAATTTTATCTGTCTTAATACCGAGGTGGGATTGACAACCGCTCTTACATGTTGGCTTGCAAGTATTTGTTCTTTGTGTGCAGGTACCATTTATGTAGTGTTGCTTGGTTCTCCAACTGGATTGATAACCTTGTTTTCGTAACTGAGGGAAATTCTTACCATTGATGTGTTGCATCATCCTCTCCTCTTTGCGGAATTAGCAATGCAGATACAAGCAATCATATCTCTACCTACAACTTTAGACCATCTTCCTGGCCAATGCACTTTAATTTCACATTGTTTGGTCTCTTTCTGCATATAATGTTATCAACAAACCAATACGTACTTGACTGACGGGCTACTTTCTCAGCTTCTCCTTGCTCATCGGGAAGTTCCCCTGTTTGAAGGAAACAAACTATGTCTTGCTCCCATGTCAGAGCTTGCGGCTCGACGACAAGGACTAAGGGCATCTCTTCAGCCATAGGTGCACTTGCTTCAGTGGCAAGAACATGTGGTTCCGCGCCAAGCCGCTACTTACTATCTGCCGCGTCATTGTTCTCGGCAACATTCTTGCTGGCGGCCTACTTGTCGGTGTTCAAATTTCTTCTATTATTAGACAGCATGGATGGAGGGCTGATGGTTGATTCAAATGGAGTACAATTGTTCCTGGTTCCACAGGGAGCTTTTCAGTGGCCCACTTCGATAGATGATTAGCAATGTTGTTTTCTGCATGATATATGTGCTCTGTTTGCAATTCGTCAAAGTGATCCTTCAATTTGCTCACTTCTTCCACATACGCTTCCATCAACAGGCTCTGGTAATCTTTATTTACTTGCTTCACTACACGCTATGAATCTCCTTGGATGATCATCTTTCTGATTCCCAACTCCACTACGATCCTAAGGCCGGCAGGGAGCCCTTCATACTTGATAGTATTGTTGGTTGCTTCCTCCATAGGAAAGTGCATTTGAATCACGTACTTGAGGTGCTCTCTAGTGGGCGGGACAAGTAGCACTCCGGCACTGGTGCCTTGCAGCGAGAAGGCACCGTCAAAGTACATGATCCATTCCTTTCCTGCCTCTTTTCGGGGAGAGTCAATTCTTGAATTCTTCATCTGCGTTGGTGTCCATTCTGCGATGAATTCTTCCAAGGCTCTTCTTTGAATGGTTGAAGTGCTCTCAAGCTTGGGTGCAAAACTCGATAAATCCAATGCCCACTCTACTATCCTGCCAATTGCATCTGAGTTTCTCAAAATGTGTTGCAACAGAAAGCGAGTGACAACAGTGATCTCGTGTGCTTGAAAGTAGTGGCACAGTCTTGTTGAGGTCATGAGAAGGCCGAAAAGTAGCTTCTGCATGCCAAAGTGCCTTGACCTAATCCCAGCAGAAGAGAATTGGCAAAGTACACTAGTCGCTGCACCACCTTCTTCTTCCGCACCATCTGCTGGTTGATTTCACTTGCTTGTGTTGTTTCTAGTCCGCCAGCATCGGATCGTGCCAGAGAGGACTCTAGCTTGTCGTGGGATGGGCTTGCCATTGTTGCTCCCTCATCATCTGCGTCCCTCTATGCCACTAGCATGGTGCTCACCAATTGGTTTGTTGCTGCCAGGTATAGCAGCAACGGTTCCTGTGGTTTAGGCACAACTAGTGTTGGTGCGGTGGATAGGTATATTTTTAAATCCTGCAGTGCAACCTCCACTTCAGGAGGCCATTTTACTGGGCCTGCCTTTTTCAATATCTTGAAAAATGGCAGGGCACGCTCAGCAGATCTTGAAATGAACCTACACAAGGCAGTATCACAGCCAGCAAGACGTCGCACATCCTTGACGGTTTTAGGTTCCTGAATCTGCTTGATTGCATTTATCTTGTCGGGATTTGCTTCGATTCCATGTTCAGATACAATGAACCCGATAAGTTTGTCGGCTGGAACACCAAACACGTATTTCTAAGGGTTGAGCTTCATGTTGATTTTACGCAAGTTTGCAAATGTTCCTTCAAGTCTTGAATGAGGGTTTATTTGTCCTTAGTTTTGACCACTATATCATCCATGTATGCTTCCACATTTTTGTGCGGCTGTGGTTCAATACCAATCTGGACTACCCTTGTGAATGTTGAAGTAGCACTCTTTAATCCGAAAAGCATACGCACAAAGCAGTATGTGACACATGGAGTAATGAATGCAGTTTTCTTGTCTTCTTCTTTGGCCATGAATATTTGATGGTATCTAGAATATGCATCAAGGAATGAAAGCAATCATAGCCGGCAGTAGAGTCCACTATTTGATAAATGCGTCGCAAAGGGAAAGAATCCTTCGAACATGCTTTGTTAAGATCAGTATAGTCAATACAAAGTCTCCACTTTCCATTTGCCTTGCGTACTACAACTAGGTTTGTCACACCCTGTTTTTTGGCCTTTTCTTTTTCTTTTGATTTTCTGAGTATTTTGCTTGAGTTTTCTTGTTTTCGTGGCTATGTGGTCTGGAAACTGAAGAAGATGACCTCTTCTCTCTTTCTAGAGTGGCTTGTCATCCTCCTACCATCCCTAGACCTTGCCATTTTCATCTTGGCCCAATCCCAATTTCCTTTTTCTAGGGAATATCCTTTTTCTATTAAAGGAATAACCCTCTCTGTCCTAGGTTGTGAAGCAACCTAGATTTGCATCAATCCTAAAATTCCCAAATAATTCTCATAAATATTTTGGGTCATATCTTCATCAAATATGGCAAAACTTTTCCTTGACATGTTCAAAAATATTCCACCAATATTATTGTTCCTATTCTATCCTAAATGGCACATTGTGAAGCAAGTGCTATTTATCTTTGTTCATTTGACCCCAAACTTTTTGGACATATTTTCCTGTCCAAATCATTCCCTCATGCCAAAATTCAACTTCATTTGCCTAGCTAATCTTCCTTAGTGATTTTTCAAAGTTCCTGTCTGAGGGAAGCCTTTGTGAAGGAAGTACTAGCTCGGGTTATCCAAATGATTTGAAATTTTGTACACTCCTTCATGTGCTCAAATCATAACCTTCCTCCAAGTTTCATCTCATTCCATTGATCTATGTGAGACTAGGATCAATTATGTGTTTCAATCCAAATTTTCAGTTAGTGAAGCAATTACATTTTATCTTGCTCCATTATGGCTGAAAATTTTCCTAAGCATTCTCCTTCCTATATAACCTATCTCCACAAGATTTGGGCTCATTTCATCTAGCCATTTTCCCTCAGGATTTTCCCAACTTTCTGTCCAGAGAGGTGCTATATGAAGGAAGTACCATTTTGGCCTGGCCAAATGGCATGAAATTTTTATGGCACTCTCATATGACCAAATTACCATCCTTTGCCAACTTTCAACCCAACCTAACACTCCTAGTGAGTGCTACTTCATGTTTCCTTTTCTGGACCAAATTTAGCAGTTGTTAAGCAACTCTATTAAATATTGGTCCTAATCCTCTCAAACTTAACAAGATTATAGTCCTTCCTATCCTAAACCTCCTAGACATCAGCTCTATCCATTATCACTTCCCTGCTGATCATAGTTTCATGCAATATTTTGCAATAGCAAACTTCAGAGGTCATTCCCATCTAACCATAGCGTTTTTAATTGAGATTTAAACTCAGTTGTAGCCTACCCTGGAGGGACTTCACCCTAGACAACATTTGCCAGCTTGTTGCATCCTCTCCATGCCATTTTGCACGGTGACCACTGTTTTGGCATGCAGTGAGCGTATCCAGAGCATCGCTTTGCTCAGGCCCGTCTCTTGATCGTCGCTCCAGCGTGCCCAGCCATGTCCAATAGCTTCCCCGTGCCTCCTCCGTACCCCTGGACCCCTCTCCCCCTCCGACAGCTTGCTCGCTAGCGCTCGTCACCGCGCGCCCACGGACGCACTGTAGCTGGAAATTGGTGTTGCTCTACTACCTGAATCCCCTTTGGCCTCTCCCGTCGTCTTCCTCGCCTCACGAGCGCCTTGTTCATTGCCAGAGCCTTGGTCGAGCTCGTGCGGCGGTGACCGGCTCAGCATCCTCGCCCCACCTATTTAAGCCCCTCCCCAAGCCATCCCAAGCACACCACCAGCCTTCCCATCTCCTTCTAGCCCCACCTAGCCTCTCGCCCGAGCTGGAGAGCCTCTCCTCACTCTCATCTTCCACCACGGCCGCCGCCTCGGCCATCTTCAACTGGCTCGATGCCGGCCTCCTCCCTCCCATCTGACCTCACCCGCGTCTTCCACAAGCTCCAGTTATCTTCACCACCTCCTCGTTTCATCGTCGTAGAGCCCGTGATCGCATGCCCAAGTTTCCCTGAGGCCACCGTCCGCCACAGCCGACGCCCCACTCAAGTCGTCACTCTCTGGTGGCCGTGTCCTGCACCACCGGATGCGGCGGTCGATCCCGATCTCTCCGATGGCTGCATCACCAAGAATGGTGGCCGGAGTCGGTCGGAATCACGACGGCACCAGCGACCCCTCTCTCTGATGTGTGCCGCATCGGGGAAGAACAAGGAGGAGAGGGAGGAGAGAGAGTCAGAGGTGGGCCCCACTCATGAGCGACACAGGCGCCCGGCCCTACCACTGCTGACGTGGAGTAAGTGGATATGTATTCCAATGAATAAGTTTTCCTGTTATGAAAGCGCATTTTCATCTTTCTTCAGCTCAAAATACGTTTCCTCAGTTCTGAAAGCGTATTTCGCTAAAATACGTTTTCTATTTTATCCTCCAGGGGCCTGTTTGTAGAGTTAATTTTACAGATTGGTCCCTGAACTTCATTGGGTTATATCTCTTCATCCGTAACTCCGATCGAGGTGATTCCAAAGCCTATTTCTCACTATTGCAGGATGCTGCTAACGCGACACTACGATCAGAGACCCTTTGATGAAACTGTGTGCGATGCATTAGTCACAAACGGTGGTGTAAAAAAACCTTCAAAAAGGTACAAAACGTTTGCGATGACGGATGCATCAAAGACGGTTCAGATTTTAGTTCCGTGTGTGATGTAGAGTATACGGTTCATTGAAATTAACCGTCTGCGATGAGGAGCAACAAAAGAAACAGACAGCCAGATGAAGGTGTGTGCGATAAACAGCATACAGTTCACTAGGATGAACTATTTATGATTAGGAAACACAAAAGAAACGGTCAGCCAAATTAAGGTGTGTGCGATATACGGCATGCGGTTCACACCGATGAACTGTTTGTGTTGAGACAAGAGAACATAAACGGTTCAATATAACAAGATGTGTGTGATACGCGGCAAACATGTCTGTAATCAGAAATGTGCGCGAAGACCGATAATAACACAGACGATTGCTGCTAATAACATGTGTGTGTTGTGCGATGGGATTGCATACAGAACAACAACATATATATTACATGCATGATTAACAAAATTAAACATCCAATTACATAGGTGGCTACTACAACCATAGCATTTTGCACACACCAAAGTAAACTATTACATGCATTATTGCATAGGTGGCTACTACACACATGACACTTCCACACATCAATAAAGTAAACTATATATTACATGCATGATTAACTAGCATAAACGATCATCTGATCATCATCCACTTCTTGTGACGCTTGCTCTGCTTTTGGCTCGATCCGGGCTTGTCAATTTGGGTAACGAGGCACTTCCGCATGTCAACGATCCGCCTGTGCATCTCGAAGCATGTGTGCACGCTCTTGGTCGTGAACCTGAGGTCAAGTTCATCCAGTCGCCGCATCCAGGCCCTGTGCCAGTATATGGCACTTGTTCTCTGTGCATCCTGCTTCATCTTTTTGTAGTAGGGGTCGATGATGGCCGAGGAGAGTTCGACCAGGGAGTCCTTCTTAGTGCTGCCCCAGACCCTGTAGTGGTAATGGATTTCGACTAGGTCCTCGCAGTCCAAGCCCGTAACACTGAGCTCTTTTACATCGTCGGTGCTTTCCACCGTGGCGAACTTGTAGTCGGTGCTGTTGACAAACCTGTTGAAACGGTCGCAAGCCTCTCTAGCCATGCAGTAGTGGTAGATGAGGACATGATGGCGCACGCACAATTGGGCGACAGCAACCTTCTAATCTATGACGGGACTACCGTCGGTGTACTGGAGGTCGATGCCGACCACCTTGTACTTGTCTCCAGCAAGCAACTACTCAACGGTGTTGATGTAGTCGTCCACCACGGCCGGGTAGATGGTGTACACCACCGAGAGATCTGTCTCCCTTGTGTGGGTCTCCACTTTATGCTCGCCGAACTCCATTGGAGCGCCGCTTATCCCCTCTCTATGTGTCATCGTGGGTGTGCTTGTTGTGTTGTGGGGCGCGATCGAAAGGTTGAAGAGACTAAGGCTATAATGGCCGCAGGAATTAAAGGGGAGGCCGGACGACACGTCCTGATGGCAGTTCTAATTCACAGCGCGTAACTCCATCGTGTCGCACGTAACTACATCGTGTGGCAACGCGCGGGCGCAACCGCATGCATATGGGGCCCCGACGTGATCGTGCGCAGGCCCAACCGCTGGCAGAGCGTGTGTGGAGGGACACGAGTAGAGCACTCCGCGGTCGCTGATGAAGCTATGTACCTAGGGTAGGGTCATGGACCTGTCTAAGGTACCCTACCCCAGGACATCTCTAGAAGAAACTACCTGTCAGTCGACTTTAAGGTAATCCACTCGACAGACTCGAGGACACTCGACCATGAAGCTAACCACTCGACGGCCAGGAGATCTAAAGTCACTCTGCGTGTAACGGTCTATCATAAGTAGCCTTTATGGTCTTCATCACACTTTATGAGGGTGTTACCAGTAACCCCCTGACTTAATGTACTTTAAACCCTGCATAACTGAGGGCTGGAGGGGTCTGGCGAACTCTATATAAGCCACCCCCCTCCTCAGTGTAAAGGGTTCGCACCCCTGTAACTCACACGCATATAATCCAGTCGACCGCCTCCGGGCACCGAGACGTAGGGCTGTTACTTCCTCCGAGAAGGGCCTGAACTCGTAAAACTCTTGCGTGTACAACTACTCCATAGCTAGGATCTTGCCTCTCCTTTAGTACCCCCCTACACTACTGTCAGACTTAGAACCATGATAGTTGGCGCCCACCGTGGGGCAGGAATCTTCGTGACTTATTGGAGAAGTTGCAATTTCTTCCGATCTCCTTCATCATGGTTTCAGGCAGAGTTTTGGCTGAGGGCCGCGAGATCATCTCGGCGTACTCACGTTCGTCGCTGACGACTCTGCCTGGCTTCAGGAGGCTCCGCTCGATGTCGACGCACTCCCAGTCCGCAGAGCGACGCACTTTCGCGTGTGCGTCCGCGGTGTCCTCCTGCGGCAACTGTCGACCCAGTATCGACCGGTTTTTGTGTCATCCTCCCTCCCCCCTTCCCGCTGGCGCAAGCGCTCCGGTCGGTTGAGGCTTCAGCGGTGGGTGAGGCACGCGGTGGCTCTCCAGTCGACCACCGCCCATGTCGCGGCAATCGAGCCCGACGAATCTCTCTATGGCCTGTTCGACTGGCTCCACAGAGACTGCATCCGAGTGCGACAGCAGTGATCCAGCGGCGGAGGTCCTGATGGTCAACGAACCACACGGTCCCCCCGGCTTTCCCGGTGCTGAGGGAGGTGACGGAGGAGGCGATCCGTCGCACTCCCATGGGGAATACCTTCCCGAGCCCCTCAATTCGCTGCAGAGGGAAGAACTTCGCCGCCGGAACATGGATGCCCTTCATACTCCTATCGTTGGAGAAACCCCTGAGGCTCGCGCCTTGGAGGACGTGTGTTTGGCCAACCTGGCTGAGCGCACTTGACTGGAGAACCTTCAGCGAGCACTCGACGAGCGTGCGCGACAACGGGTCCCTGACTCCAGTCGACATCAGCTCTTTCCACCTCCGACTCAGGTATATCGAACTCCGATTCAGAATTTAGCAGCTGCAGCCCGTATAGCAGAATTAATTCAGCCTTCCCAATCAGAGGCTGACAGGGGCTTGATGCAGATTAGAGATTTGCTCCGGGCAGCAAGAGATCAAAATTCAGCTGTGTCACAGTCGCGGAACAGGATTCACAGCAAATCCGTAGCTGCGAATACGGTCCAGTCGGCTCATAGCCCCAGATCGCCCCCGAGGCGTGAAGGGCGTGGGGACCGGCATGATCAGTACAGGAATCGTGAGAAGTATGATCACCGATTCGATCGCGATGATCATCGTTGAGTGCCCACCCCTCCCCCAAAGGGTGGATCCTACGCACCTCGACAGCAGGATGATAGACGCCAGCACAGTGGCGGACGAAGAATTCCAGTCGACCCCAGGGAACCAGGCTTTGATGCGAGATCCATCATCGTTCAAGGTCTGGTCGACCGGAACAGAGCCCACAGAGAGGGTCTCGACAGGGATGTACCCACCAGCAGCCGAGTGCATGTCTCTGGACCAGAGTGTTTCAGCAGAGCCATCAGGGCCGTGGTGATTCCCCCCAACTTCAGGTTGGCGACTGGAGTCAATAAATTCAATGGTGAGTCTAAGCCTGATACTTGGCTTGAAGACTACCGAGTGGCTATCCAGATCGGCGGCGGAAACGATGAGGTGGCCATGAAGCATCTGCCTCTTATGTTAGAGGGTTTGGCCAGAGCATGGTTGAATCAGTTGACACCCAGCAGCATTTACACGTGGGAAGATCTTTCCCGAGTGTTTGTCAGAACGTTCGAAGGAACATGCAAGCGACCAGCAGGGCTGACAGAGCTGCAATCTTGTGTGCAGAAGTCGAATGAAACTTTGAGAGATTACATCCAGAGATGGATCACATTGCATCACACAGTAGAGAATGTATCTGATCACCAGGCAGTCTACGCCTTCAAGGAAGGCGTGAAGTACAGAGAGCTAAGCCTGAAATTCGGTCGAACCAGAGACATGTCTCTGAGTCGAGTGATGGAGATAGCCACCAAATATGCCAATGGTGAGGAAGAGGATCGGCTCCGGAGTGGCAAGCACAAGTCAGTCGCCCAGGACACCAGAGGAGGGAACTCCAGTCGGAAGCAAAAGCGGAAAGCCGAGCCAGCTGCTCCTGGAGAAGCCTTGGCCGTGACTCAAGGAAAGTTCAAAGGGAAACCCAAAGGGCCTTGGAACCCCAAGAAAGTAAAGGATAAATAAGGAAATGACGTGATGGATTTACCGTGTCACATCCACACCAAGAAAGATGAACAGGGTAATTTCATTTACCCGAAGCATACCACTCGATAGTGTCGACTCTTGATACAGCAGTTCCAAGGAAAACAGTCCAAGGATAAGGAAAAAGAGTCGGACAAAGTTGAGGACAAGGGGATAGTGACGAAGAATATCCTCAAGTCAATTCTACTCTGGTGATTTTTGCTGACGTTGAGAGCAAGAACCGACTGAAAGTTATAAACCGAGAGGTGAATATGGCTGCTCCGGCGACGCCCGGTTATCTGAAGTGGTCTCAGACGGCCATCACATTCGACCAGTCAGATCACTCGATGCAGATAGCCACCCCTGGGAGGCAGGCTCTGGTGGTCGACCCAGTTATCGAAGGTACTCGACTGACTAAAGTGTTGATGGATGGCGGCAGTAGTTTAAACATACTGTATGCAGAGACGCTGGAAGGGATGTGCATTCCGATGTCCAGACTCAGCACAAGCAACATGAGTTTCTATGGAGTCATCCCTGGCAAGAAGGCCGCATCACTCGGCCAGATCGCCCTCGATGTGGTTTTTGGTGATTCCAAAAACTTCCGCAAAGAAAAGTTGACATTTGAGGTTGTGGATTTCCAAAGTGCCTATCACGCCATTTTGGGCAGACCAGCTTACGCACGTTTTATGGCTCGACCATGTTACGTGTACCACAAACTGAAGATGCCTGACCCTAAAGGCGTGATCACTGTTACTGGTAATCGCAAGAAGGTGGAGGAGTGCTTTCAAAAAGGCTCAAAGATCGCCGATGCTCAGATGGTAGCAGAAGAATGGCAGGAACACCAGAGAAATGCAGATCCGAGTGATTTGTTGCGAGCTAAGAAGCCCGCTACGGAGTCAGTGTTTCAGTCGTCCAGTGAGACAAAACCAGTTCATATCTACCCGACCGACCCCAACGCTGCTCCGACCAATATCTCCACAACACTCGACCCCAAATAGGAAGAAGCGCTCATCCAGTTCCTTCGTGAGAACTGGGACATCTTTGCATGGAAACCTTCTGACATGCCAGGTGTACCCAAGGGGCTGGCTGAGCACCGTATGCGAGTCGACCCAAAGGCAAAACTTGTCAAGGAACATCTGCGACGGTCCGCCGTCCAGAAAAGGAAGGCTATTGGCGAAGAGGTGGCTCAGCTCTTAGCAGCCGAGTTTATCCGAGAGATTTACCACTCCGAGTGGCTCGCCAATGTAGTCATGGTCCCCAAGAAGGACAAGTCACTTCGCATGTGCATTGACTTTAAACATATCAATCGGGCATGCCCGAAAGATCATTTTCTCTCACCCGCATCGACCAAATAGTCGACTCGACTGCGGGATGTGAGCGACTGTCTTTCTTGGATGCCTATTCCGGGTACCATCAGATCCCTCTATTTGGACCCGATGAGATCAAAACAGCTTTCATCACCCCATTCGGGTGCTTCTCTTATGTCACCATGCCATTCGGCCTCAAGAATGCCAGAGCCACATTCATGAGGATGATTCAGAAGTGTTTGCTCACTCAAATCAGACGGAATGTGGAAGCATACATGGATGACATTGTGGTCAAGTCACGGAAAGGTTCCGACCTGCTGACTGACCTCGCTGAAACATTTGCCAACCTCAGGAGGTATGATATCAAGCTTAATCCATCCAAGTGCACATTCTGAGTTCCTGGCGGGAAGCTGCTCGGTTTTCTCATTTCCGAAAGAGGAATCGATGCAAACCCAGAGAAAGTGGGCACTATACTCCGAATGACACGACCTGTGCGGGTGCACGATGTTCAGAAGCTTACTGGTTGCTTGGCCTCTTTAAGTCGATTCATCTCTCGTCTCGGTGAGAAGGCATTGCCTCTGTACCGACTGATGAAGAAGTCAGATAAGTTCGAGTGGACTCCTGAAGCTGATTCTGCGTTTGCAGAGTTGAAAACCCTGCTTTCCACCCAGCCAGTGCTTGCTGCCCCGATCAGCAAAGAGCCTTTGCTGCTTTACATTGCAGCCACAGGACAAGTCGTCAGTATAGTACTTACGGTCGAGCGGGAAGAAGAAGGGAAAGCCTTCAAAGTTCAGCGCCCAGTATATTATATTTCTGAAGTCCTGACCCCATCAAAGCAAAGATACCCTCATTATCAAAAGCTCGTATATGGGATTTATATGACCACGAAGAAAGTTGTTCACTACTTCTTTGACCATACCATCACAGTCATCAGCGACGCCCCATTATCAGAGATTCTGCACAAAAGAGATGCAACTGGTCGAGTGGCAAAATGGGCGATTGAACTCCTTCCCCTAGATATCAGATTTGAGGCAAAGAAAGCTATCAAGTCCCAAGCAATAGCAGATTTCCTCGCCGAGTGGACTGAACAGCAGTTACCGAATCAAGTTCACTCAGAGCACTGGACTATGTTCTTTAATGGCTCTAAAATGCTGAATGGTTCCGGTGCCGGGGTAGTGTTGGTTTCCTCCCAAGGAGATAAGCTCAGATATGTACTCCAGATTCACTTTGATTCCTCCAACAACGAAGCAGAATAGGAAGCACTTTTGTATGGGTTGCGTATGGCCATCTCACTCGGCATCTGTCGCCTCATGGTCTACGGCGACTCAGATTTAGTGGTTAACCAAGTGATGAAGGAGTGGGACGTCAGAAGCCCAGCCATGAATGGTTACTGCAACACAGTAAGAAAGCTGGAGAAGAAATTCGAGGGGTTAGAGCTTCATCACATCCCCCGACTGAAAAATCAAGCAGCTGATGACTTGGCGAAGATAGGTTCCAAAAGAGAAGCCATCCCGAGTGGCGTGTTTTTGGAGCATGTTCACTCCTTTCACTGAAGAAGCCCCGCAGCCAAAAAGTGCCACGGATCCGACTGAAGTCGAGGTCCCAGCTGTGGTCGACTTAATCATGGAAGTTCTGGTTATCACTCCCGACTGGACAGTGCCTTACATCGCGTATATTCTAAGGAAAGAGCTCCCAGAGAATGAAGAAGAGGCTCGGAAAATCGTCCGTCGATCCAAGGCCTTTACTGTCATGAGGGGACAGTTGTACAGAGAAAGCGCGACTGGAGTCAGCCAGAAATGCATAACACCGGAAGAGGGTCGAATGATTCTCAACGACATCCACTCGGGGACCTGTGGCCATCATGCATCCTCTCGGACCATTGTGGCTAAAGCAAACCGAGCCGGTTTTTTACTGGCCCAGAGCAAATGAAATGGCGAAAGAGATAGTCGACAAGTGTGAAGGATGTCAGTTCTACTACAACATGTCACACAAACCCTCCTCAGCCTTGAAGACCATCCCAATCGTCTGGCCTTTCGCTGTTTGGGGGTTAGATATGGTTGGACCACTGAGAACTGGCAGGAGCGGCTTCACCCATGTACTGGTGGCAGTCGACAAGTTCACCAAGTGGATCGAAGCCAAGCCTATTAAAAATCTTGATGCTGGCACGGCCATCAGCTTCATCAGGGAATTGATATTCAGATATGGAGTCCCGCATAGCATCATCACTGACAATGGGTCAAACTTCGATTCCGACCAATTCAAATCTTTCTGCGCTTCCCAAGGCACACGAGTCGACTATGCCTCAGTCGCCCACCCATAGTCAAATGGACAAGCAGAAAGAGCAAACGGTCTAATTCTCAAAGGACTGAAACCCCGGTAGATGCGTGACCTCAAGCACGCAGCCGGCGCGTGGGTCGATGAACTTCCATCAGTTCTTTGGGGATTGAGGACTACCCCAAATCAGTCGACTGGGAGAACTCCATTCTTCCTGGTCTATGGAGCTGAAGCGGTTTTGCCGAGTGACCTGCTTCACAATGCACCATGAGTCGAGCTCTACTCCGAAGTCGAAGCAGAGCAAGCCCGGCAGGACGCAGTCGACCTTCTGGAAGAAGAAAGAGAGATGGCCATGATCCAATCGACCATCTATCAGCAAGACTTGTGCCGATTCTACGCCGGAAATGTGAAGAGCCGAGCCTTCCAAGAAGGAGACTTGGTCCTCCGAGTGGACCAACAGAAGCCACACAAACTCGCCCCTACTTGGGAAGGCCCCTTCATCGTCACCAAAGTTCTCCACAATGGAGCGTACCATCTTTACAACGTCGATCGCCAGATTGACGAGCTACGAGCCTGGAATGCGGATCTGCTCCGCCCCTTTTACACTTAAATACTCACTCAGATGAGATGTAATAAAAGTACTCCTGTAGTTTATCTATCAAAGACAAAAGTGTTATAATTTTCCCATTTATTGTTGTCGCTTTTGCTTGTGTAAGAAATCCCCCAGTGGGTGGCTTAGCTGTGAATCCGTTTTGCCTAAGTTTGTGAAAAAAATCCTACCGAGTGACGAGCAAGCCTCTCACTCAGGGACTTAGCTGCGAATCCATTTCGCCTAAGCATTTTCCTACCGAGTGGAGAGCAAACCTCCCACTCGGAGACTTAGCTGCGAATCCGTTTCGCCTAAGTGTTTGAAATCCTACCCAGTGGAGAGCAAACCTCCCACTCGGAGGCTTAGCTGCGAATCCGTTTCGCCTAAGTGTTTGAAATCCTACCGAGTGGAGAGCAAACCTCCCACTTGGGGGCTTAGCTGAAGTCCAGTACTCGCCTAAGTGTTTAAAAATCCTACCGAGTGGAGCGCAAACCTCCCACTCAGGGGCTTAGCTGCAGTCCAGTACTCGCCTAAGTGTTTAAAAATCCTA
>NC_057801.1:343828464-343975571 GCF_018294505.1 Triticum aestivum
AGTCGTGAACCCGCCTCTCACTCAGGGGCTTAGCTGCAGCCCAGTGCTCGCCTAAGTGTTGAAAATCCTACCGAGTGGTGAACCCGCCTCTCACTCGGGGGCTTAGCTGCAGCCCAGTGCTCACCTAAGTGTTCAAAATCCTATCGAGTGGTGAACCCGCCTCTCACTCGGAGGCTTAGCTGTAGCCCAGTGCTCGCCTAAGTGTTAAAAATCCTACCGAGTGGTGAACCTGCCTCTCACTTGGGGGCTTAGCTGCAGCCAAGTGCTCGCCTAAGTGTTTAAAATCCTACCGAGTGGTGAGTCTGCCTCACACTCGGAGGCTTAGCTGCAGTTCAGCACTCGCCTAAGTACTAAAATCGTTCTGACCCGCAAGGACGACAAGGTGCAGGTCAATTGATTATCTTCTCCTCCGGGCTCCGGCACAAGTATCACGTGCGCTTTGCAAGGACTACGGCCTTCGAAGTTTCGGCACAAATACAATGTGCGCTTCATCTTGGGTCGCAAGGACGCAAGACGACTGGATCTGTACTCCGGCCTGCAAGAACAAGTCCCAAGCACAAAAATATATTCCGAGCAAAAAACAATGTCGTTCGAAGACAAATGCAAACATATTCAACCACAAAGCTCAGGCATCAAGTTCAGATAACGTCCTACGGATCCAGAAGTGCTCAGGCATCAAGCCTGTTAAAGTTTATCGGTTACAAAAACCACTCGGCATTCCGAGGCGAATTTAAAGCATCAAACATAAAAGTTTTTTACTCCTCCGGTGGAGGACTGGAAGGTGCGACGAACTCGTCCAGATCAATTCCGTCAGCAATCCGAGTGGCGGCTGCAATGAATGTCTCCATGAAGGATCGGAAGTCATGCTTCTTAGTATTGGCTACCTTGAGGGACGCCAGCTTTTCCTCTCGAGCGTCTTTGAAGTGAACGCGGACAAAAGACAGAGCTACGTCAGCGCCGCACCTGGCAGAAGACTTCTTCCACTCTTGCACTCGGCCTGGGACTTCATTCAATCGAGTCATCAAAGACTCGAGGTCGTTCTGAAGCGTCTCCCCTGGCCAGAGTGTCATGTCGATTCGCGACACTGCTGCCTTCAGTCGGGCCAAATAATCCACCACGCCAGTGACGCGAGACTCCAGTCAAAGAACATTCATGGCAGCTTCATCCTTCATTGGAGAGTTGATAGGATCCAAACCTGTCTCCACTCGACCGGTCTCTTCCTCAAAGTTTTGGCAGAATTCTGTAAACACAAGTCAGACATGAACCAGCAGTTCCACGATGAATCAATGGTGACAAGTCAGTCGAGTGAAAGAGGTTACCTTCAAGCATGAGGAACAGCTTCTTGGCGAGCCCCACCCCCCCAGATAAGCTTCCACATCGTTCTTCTTCCCCACCAGTTCACTTGCCTTGTCACTCAGAGCAATCTTGTCATTCTTCAGACGGCTGACTTCCTTGTTGGCCGCGTCAAGGGCAGCTTTCAGGCTGACGTTCTCCTCTTCGAGCTTGCCGACTGAAGCCAGCTTCTCTTCCGCAAGCTTGATTTTATCAGATGTAGCCTTCTGCGCTTCAGCAAGTTCCTGGTCCTTCTTGATCAGAGTCACCTTCGTTTTCTCTGCAAAATGGCAAGGAGGTCAGAATCAATAACGGGTAGAAAGATAAAAAACAATCATCAAGTTCTCACCAATCGTACCTGTTGCCTCATCCTTCGCCTTCTGAAAGTTCTCCTGGACAAGTTTTAAGTCGAGGTCGAGCTGTATGTGTTTCTTCTCCAACTCAGTATAATGGGCCACGAGCTCGCAAGATTTCTGGAAAGAAACAGTTGATAGACATTAAAGAGAGGTTACTTCTGAGTGACTAAGAGAAAAACAGTAACGTTTCTAAGACAACAGTCGAATCAAAATATTCAACAGTAGTCTCGGGGACTACACCCAGTGGGTGCACTCAGCATGCCCCCACTAGTTCTACCGACTCGATCCGATCAGCCGACCAAGAGGAACAAAGAGATTACGGTCTCATCATAGTAAAAAAAAGGGAGAGAGAGTTCTTCATACTACAGTCGACTGCCCGCAGTCCACCATAGTCTCGGGGACTACACCCAGTGGGTGCACTCAGCGTGCCCCCACAGGTCCTAATGTTCCGCTCGACTTCCTCTGACCAGACCGAGTGAAGAAATTTCAACTATAAAGACTACAGTCGACTGCCCGCAGTCCACCATAGTCTCGGAGACTACACCCAGTGGGTGCACTCATCGTGCCCCCACTAGTTCTACAAACCCAATCGACACACCCAGTGGGTGTACAGACACAAAGATTTCTGGAAAGAAAATCTTCAGATAACATATCCTAACAGAACAGACGGTTGTCAACTAACCTGGACATTGCTCTGAAGGGCCGAGCTTGCATCGTAAGCCGCTTGGCTGGCTTCCCGGATCGCCTTCACTTGCTCCATCATAATCCCCGCCGGGCATATAGCCTCCTTAGCAGCGCCCTCCTGGTCCTCTGGGACTTGGTGTGTGGCGAAAAGGGAGGGCGGTTCGGCAGTCGATGATGAAGGCCTGACGCTCGTCAGTGGCACGGCAAAGGTCACAGAATGCCGAGCGGCGTCGCCACCCTCTTGAACTGGCACCTCAGGTGCTGACGCAGTCCGAGTGGCCCTGCCAGCGGGGTCCCTTCTGCTCTTCCTCGCCTTCAGAGGCACCTCGTCATCATCATCAGGGAGATCAATGACGTGGCGAGGAGCTGCAAGGTAAATCCAGAGTTAGAACACAAAGATCCAGTCGACCAAAGTGAAAGCTACAAGTGGGCGTACCAGGGTTGGAGGTAACAGCTTCTTCCATTTCTTGGTCGCCATCCTTGGCGAAGGTCTCAGAGGTAGCAGCGCTGCAGATTTTAGAAATCAGTCGGTTAGTCGATGAGTCGACCGGAAGTTCACTTGAGCTAAACAAAGAAACTCAAATCCTGCTGTTACCCGGAGATGGTGGGAATGGCCATTTTCATTTTGGGAAAGGCCTTCGGCAGCTTGGACGACTCTGCCCGCGGATGCTTTGGCGCTTTTTCAGTCAGCGCCGGAGAGGCCGTCCGAGAGCGCTTTGTCGATGGCACAACGGGCGCGACCGCTTTACCGCGCTCCCTCGCGGGGTCGTGGGCAAGCTTGGATTGCCTCTCCGTGCGAGGAGGATCGACCTCCATTTCCTCCTCCTCCTCGCTGGAACCGTCTTCATCCTCTTCCCCCTCGTTGTCAGACTTCCACTCCCCCTCCTCGCTTTCGCCTCCACTCGCCTCCCCCTCCTCGGCTTGTTCCTGCGCCCTGTTGGGCATCGAGTACATTTCAGTCATGACCTAGAAGACAGTAAATAAGGCAAAAGTTAGTCGGTTGATTTCAAATAGACAGAATGGAAAGAAAAACAGAATCGCAGTCGGAAATGCAGTGTTGGACCTTGCAAACTTCATATGATTGGTCGAGTGGAACGACCCTCCTGGCTCCTCGTGGGTTGTCCTTGTTCCCCGTAATGCTTCCCATCCACCGCTCCAGCGTGACACCGTCGATCTCCTCCGGGTGGATCCGAGTGGTGTCCTCAGTTCCAGAATACATCCACATAGGATGGTCTCGGAATTGGAGCGGCTGGATGCGCCGCCGGAGGAAGACCTCCAGGAGGTCCATACCGGTCACCCCGTCGCGGATGAGCTGCACGACGCGCTCGACCAGCACCTTCACCTGCGCCTTCTCCTCCGGGACCACCTTCAAAGAGGAGGGCTTCCTCACTCGTTCCATGGAAAAGGGAGGGAGCCCGGTCGACTGCCCTGGCATCGGCTGGTCCTTCCAATAAAACCAAGTCGACTGCCACCCTCGGACGGAGTCGGGTAAAACCATGGTCGGAAAAGAACTTTTCCCCCTCAACTGGATCCCAAGGCCCCCGCACATTTGGATCACATGTTTCCTCTCGTCATTCAGATTGGCTTTCTTCACCATTTGGGAGCGACAAGTGAAGATGTGCTTAAAGAGGCCCCAGTGAGGCCGGCAACCCAAGAAGCATTCACACAGAGACACATAGGCGGCGAGATACACTATGGAGTTGGGTGTGAAGTGGTGGAGTTGCGCCCCAAAGAAATTCAGACACCCCCGGAAGAAAGGGTGGGGCGGCAAAGAAAACCCATGGTCGACGTGGGTGGCCAGAAGAACACACTCACCCTCCCGAGGTTGTGGCTCTGACTCTCTCCCCGGGAGCCGCCCCGATCCATGGGGGATCAGCCCTCCGTCGGCCAGGTCGTCGAGATCCGCTTGAGTGATTGTCGAGCGGATCCAGTCGCCCTGGATCCAGCCCGGCGGCAAGCCGGTCCTCGATGAGGAGCCACTCTGACTGGTTCCCCTCCCCTTTGCCTTTGTCGTCGCTTTCTTCGCCCGCTCCAGAGCCGCCGTCTTCTCCTTTACCATCGTCACCGGCGAGGCACGCACGAGGCAGTGGCGTTGGGGCAGAAGCTAGCGCGGCGAAGAAATCTGGAGAAGAGGAAAGAATGAGGGCGCACTGTTGAAAAAAACCCGTCCAGCGCTTTATATAAGGCTGCTTCCGAGTGGCTGACATATGGGCCCGGACGATCCTGTCAAATCCCGCAACAGTCGCGCATGCGAGACGTGGCGAAAAAGGTGGCGCGGAGATCGAGGCGTCCCTGCCTTATCCCGTCCGATTGCTGCGGCCTCGCCCCGTCCCGTGCACTTCCCAAAATTCGAATCCCGCAGAATCCACGGGTTGCAAAACGACTCGTCAGACAGAAGATCCCCTCCGTTCTGACACTCAGAGCTCCCCAAGCAAAAACTTCACTCGATGGATATAAAGAATGCATCAAGGCGACTGAAAAAGAAGTTGATGCCATCACCTAATGATTCATTGATCCAAGAAAAGACATACTCATAGCATGAAAGATGGGTCGGAAAGATTCTCAACTCCTTCCCCACTCAAACCTCGATCCATTCAGGGGCTAATGATGAAGCTATGTACCTAGGGTAGGGTCATGGACCTGTCTAAGCTACCCTACCCAAGGACATCTCTAGAAGAAACTACCTGTCAGTCGACTTTAAGGTAATCCCCTCGACAGACTCGAGGACACTCGACAATGAAGCTAACCACTCAACGGCCAGGAGATCTAAAGTCACTCTGCGTGTAACGATCTGTCATAAGTAGCCTTTATGGTCTTCATCACACTTTATGAGGGCGCTACCAGTAACCCCCTGACTTAATGTACTTTAAACCCTACATAACTAAGGCCGGAGGGGTCTGGCGAACTCTATATAAGCCACCCCCTCCTCAGTGTAAAGGGTTAGCACCCCTGTAAGTCACATGCATATAATCCAGTCAAACGCCTCCGGGCATCGAGACGTAGGGCTGTTACTTCCTCCGAGAAGGGCCTGAAATCATAAAACTCTTGCGTGTACAACTACTCCATAGCTAGTATCTTGCCTCTCCTTTAGTACCCCCCTACACTACTGTCAGACTTAGAACCATGACAGTCGCCTCAATGCCTAATACATGTCTGTATTGACTGGAACGAGAATGCAATAGCACAATAAGAATTAAGGAGGCAAGAAGAAAAATGCACCATCAACGTACGACCTCTGTGCCGGGCCACCGACCGACGACTTTTGTGGCGAGGTCAAGGTGCTTCTTCGCAAAGGCATCCAATGCTTCCAGCCGGTTGATGAAGGCCAACATTGTAGCGTCCTCACAGGCCTTGTAGATACCTATGTACACGATTTGGTCGTACACGTGGATGTGTAGGTCGACGAATTCTTGTAGGGCGAGGCGCCTCGCGGCGAGCGCGACCTCCAGGTGGACATTCTTCATGGCATCGACGGGCAGTCGCAGGGCCACCAATGCTTGAATGAGGTTCCGACCATGGAGGCCAATTAGGATGGCAGGCAATGAGGAGCCCAGGCATGTGGGCTGGTGGAGTACGGCGATGTTGTCCGCGAGCTTCTTGACGACAGCGAACTTGTTGGTGGTGGCAACAATCATCTGGTCCAACTGAGAGTTGTAGCTGGCGTCGACGGTGGCCATCCACCAGCCGGTCGCCAACATCCTCGGTGCCATGTCGCAGGGCGGCATCATGGACCGTCTGGCACAGCCGCTGGCCGCTCGCGTGCATCGCCGCCATGGGTCTGGAGTGAGCACTTTTATGCTTAGTGTAGGTGCTTAGGCAAATGCTTAGGTGCATACGATGTGGTAGATGCATTGTAATGGAGGGGCACCTTTATATGAGTGAAAACTGTAGCATTTAGATCGTGCTGCCTCTTTTCCCGGTCCTCCTCCCATTACTTCCCTCATGCATTCATGATGCTAATTGAAGGAGGATGCATCATTGGCCTTTCAACATTTCGGGAACCGCTACCCTCTCCCTCGTGTGCATTAAAGCCATATCGGGAACTGCGCCGCCCGTTGCACGCCCGACTGAACATGCCTCCTCACCTCCATCTATGCTTAATTACTGAATTTTAGTTGCAAAAATTGGATACTGCTAGTGATTTTTAGCTTCATATTTTGACAAATCGGAGTGTTACAAGGTTGACAAATGGCAATGTTACTAGATCAACAAATGCCAGTCTTTCCAGTTTGACAAATGGCAACATACCCAATATGATAGATGCAAATCTTACCAAATTGTTTGTAAAGTGGTTGCACACGGGTAATCCAAAACAACCGTTTGCGTTGAAGAGATGCACAAATCCTGCTCTCACTTTGCATACGGGTGTTCTTTATAAAACGTTTGCGATCCAGAGCCATTAAAACCTATGGCCATTAAAATGAAGACATGTGGCATCACGTGAATGGTTAAATTTTGAATTATACACATAAATGCATTGAAAAACTCAATTAATGCATAAAAATGTCCAAACGAACCTCAAAAAATCCCAAAAATTGACATAACACTCCCGTTGTTCTATGTTGACACGAGAAAAAATTTCAAAGCAATAAGAGGCAATGGATATCAGTTTGTCCCTAAAGGTGGGATGTTCCCCACCGAAACCATCAGGCTTGTTGTGAGAAGCTCTGGTTTGTGAGAAGTATATCCCCAAACTTGCCCCAAATGGGACAATTTTTTTACCACGTCATGTTGATGCCGCTCCATGCATGATAGCATGCATGCCAAGTTTCATGAATTTCAGACGAGCTTTGGATTTATACTAGAATTTAAAAACCAAGTATCTCAATGTTTGCGACCGAGTGACAGTGGCCGGGTGTTTGACGACATTCATTCTCATTTCTTGCATGGGACCTAATTAAGCATACAACCAAGGACACAAATTTGAATTTTCAACCAATTTATATGCATTAGAGCATATGTGTGCATGTACAGTTCAAATTTGAATTATGCACATGAATGCATAGAAAACTCAGTTAATGTATAAAAATGTCCAAGTGAACCCCGAAAATCCCAAAAATTGACACAACACCCCTGTTGTTCTATGTTGACACTAGGAAAAAAATTGAAATCGAGAAGAGGCAATGCATATCGTTTCGTCTAGAAAGGTGAAACGTTCCCTACCAAAACCATCGGGCTTGTTGTGAGAAGCTCTGGTTTGTGAGAAGCATATCCCCAAACCTGCCCCAAGTGGGACAAAAAAATTTACCAAGGCATGTTGATGCCGCTCCATGACAGCATGCCAAGTTTCATGAATTTTAGACGAGCTTTGGAATTACTAGAATTTAAAAACTAGGTATATATATCTCAATGTTTGCGGCCGAGTGACGGTGGGAGGGTGTTTGACATTCATTCTCATTTCTGTCATGGGACCTAATTAAGCATGCAACCAAGGACACAGATTTGAATTCTCAACCAATTTATATGCATTAGAGCATATGTGTGCATGTACTTCAAATATGAATTATGCACATGAATGCATAGAAAACTCAGTTAATGTATAAAAATGTCCAACGAACCCCAAAAATCCCAAAAATTGACACAACACCCCTATTGTTCTATGCTGACACTAGTAAAACAATTGAAATCGAGAAGAGGCAATGCATCTCGTTTCGTCCTAAAAGGTGAAACGTTCCCTACCGAAACCACCGGGCTTGATGTGAGAAGTTCTGGTTTGTGAGAGGCAGATCCCCAAACCTGCCCCAAATGGGACAAAAAAAATTACCACGACATGTTGATGCCCCTCCATGACAGCATGCCAAGTTTCATGAATTTCAGACGAGCTTTGGATTTACTAGAATTTAAGAACCAGGTATATATCTCAATGTTTGCGACCGAGTGACGGTGGCAGTGTGTTTGACATTCATTCTCATTTCTTGCATGGGACCTAATTAAGCATGCAACCAAGGACACAGATTTGAATTTTCAACCAATTTATATGCATTAGAGCATATGTGTGTATGTAGTTCAAATTTGAATTATGCACATGAATGCATAGAAAACTGAGTTAATGTATAATAATGTCCAAGCGAACCCCCAAAATCCCAAAAATTGACATAACACTCCCGTTGTTCTATGTTGACACGAGAAAAAATTTCAAAGCAATAAGAGGCAATGGATATCAGTTTGTCCCTAAAGGTGGGATGTTCCCCACCGAAACCATCAGGCTTGTTGTGAGAAGCTCTGGTTTGTGAGAAGTATATCCCCAAACTTGCCCCAAATGGGACAATTTTTTTACCACGTCATGTTGATGCTGCTCCATGCATGATAGCATGCATGCCAAGTTTCATGAATTTCAGACGAGCTTTGGATTTATACTAGAATTTAAAAACCAAGTATCTCAATGTTTGCGACCGAGTGACAGTGGCCGGGTGTTTGACGACATTCATTCTCATTTCTTGCATGGGACCTAATTAAGCATACAACCAAGGACACAAATTTGAATTTTCAACCAATTTATATGCATTAGAGCATATGTGTGCATGTACAGTTCAAATTTGAATTATGCACATGAATGCATAGAAAACTCAGTTAATGTATAAAAATGTCCAAGTGAACCCCGAAAATCCCAAAAATTGACACAACACCCCGGTTGTTCTATGTTGACACTAGGAAAAAAATTGAAATCGAGAAGAGGCAATGCATATCGTTTCGTCTAGAAAGGTGAAACGTTCCCTACCAAAACCATTGGGCTTGTTGTGAGAAGCTCTGGTTTGTGAGAAGCATATCCCCAAACCTGCCCCAAGTGGGACAAAAAAAATTACCAAGGCATGTTGATGCCGCTCCATGACAGCATGCCAAGTTTCATGAATTTTAGACGAGCTTTGGAATTACTAGAATTTAAAAACTAGGTATATATATCTCAATGTTTGCGGCCGAGTGACGGTGGGAGGGTGTTTGACATTCATTCTCATTTCTGTCATGGGACCTAATTAAGCATGCAACCAAGGACATAGATTTGAATTCTCAACCAATTTATATGCATTAGAGCATATGTGTGCATGTACTTCAAATATGAATTATGCACATGAATGCATAGAAAACTCAGTTAATGTATAAAAATGTCCAACGAACCCCAAAAATCCCGAAAATTGACACAACACCCCTATTGTTCTATGCTGACACTAGTAAAACAATTGAAATCGAGAAGAGGCAATGCATCTCGTTTCGTCCTAAAAGGTGAAACGTTCCCTACCGAAACCACCGGGCTTGATGTGAGAAGTTCTGGTTTGTGAGAGGCATATCCCCAAACCTGCCCCAAATGGGACAAAAAAATTACCACGACATGTTGATGCCCCTCCATGACAGCATGCCAAGTTTCATGAATTTCAGACGAGCTTTGGATTTACTAGAATTTAAGAACCGGGTATATATCTCAATGTTTGCGACCGAGTGACGGTGGCAGTGTGTTTGACATTCATTCTCATTTCTTGCATGGGACCTAATTAAGCATGCAACCAAGGACACAGATTTGAATTTTCAACCAATTTATATGCATTAGAGCATATGTGTGTATGTAGTTCAAATTTGAATTATGCACATCAATGCATAGAAAACTGAGTTAATGTATAATAATGTCCAAGCGAACCCCCAAAATCCCAAAAATTGACACAACACCCCTATTGATCTATGTTGACACTAGGAAAAAAAATTTAAATCGAGAAGAGGCAATGCGTATCGTTTTGTCCAGAAACGTGAAGCGTTCCCTACCGAAACCATCGGGCTTGTTGTGAGAAGCTATGGTGTGTGAGAAGCAAATCCTCAAACCTGCCCCAAACGAGAAAAAAGTACCACGGCATGTTGATGCCGCTCCATGACAGCATGCCAAGTTTCATGAATTTCAGACGAGCTTTGGATTTACTAGAATTTAAAAACCAGGTATATATCTCAATGTTTGCGGCCGAGTGACGGTGGCAGGGTGTTTGACATTCATTCTCATTTCTTGCATGGGACCTAATTAAGCATGAAACCAAGGACACAAATTTGAATTTTCAACTAATTTATATGCATTAGAGCATGTGCATGTAGTTCAAATTTGAATTATGCACATCAATGCATAGAAAACTCAGTTAATGTATAAAAATGTCCAAGTGAACCCCGAAAATCCCCAAAATTGACACAAAACCCACGTTGTTCTATGTTGACACTAGGGAAAATATTGAAATCGAGAAGATGCAACGGATATCGTTTCGTCTAGAAAGGTGAAACGTTCCCTACCGAAACCATCATGCTTGTTGTGAGAGAAGCTCTGGTTTGCGAGAAGCCTATACCATAACCTGGCCAAAATGTGACAACATTTTTTTACCCCAGCATCTTGATGTCGTTCCATGATAGCATGCCAAGCTTCATGAATTTCAGACGAGTTTTGTATTTACTAGAATTACAAAAGCAAGCAACTCAACATTTGCCGGAGAGCCATGGTGTTTGAAATTCGTCCCCATTTCTTGAATGGGACGTAAGAATCAATCCATGGACACATATATAATTTTAGAACCCATTTTTGGTGCACCGGAGCATGTGCATGTGGTTTAATTTTGAATTGTGCCCCTGAAATTCCTAGAAAAACAAGTTACCGTATAAAAATGTCCAAACGAACCCTGAATAATTCCAATTTTTTTGAGGACACACCTATAGTTGCATGTTCACTACAAATAGAAGTTCTAGAAATTCAAACACCATCCTTTGCAGCTGTGACCCCATTATGTAATTCAAATCAAGATGAAAAATCAAGTAGATCCCACATAGTTTAATATCACTGCCGTGTGAGATGCAGTACAAAATATCCTGAACCACCATCGGTGTATAGTACGCCTATGGCTTACTCGAGAAGGTTCGTCGGCTACAGTCCATAGCCCGCTCTAAATAAGGGACCGTGTCTGATGACACTTTGCCCACCAATTTTTTCGCTGAAGCGATTCCGGATTTTCGGCTTCGGCAGAAATATCTAGCTCCCCGCCCCTCCCCTTACCAAAAGCCACATTTCCCCTGTTTCTGCCTTCCTTTCCAAGTTGAAACCTTCACTCCTTGCTTGCAGCGCCGCCTCCTCACCGGCGACCCTCCTTCACTCTACTCGGCCTCGCATATCCAGGCAGGTAATCCACACCCGAACCCCGTCCTCCTCCTCCTTCCACATCCCACATGCCCCGACCGCCGGCGCGAGCGCGACACCTTCCACCCAAATCACCGACCGCTCCACCAAATAAGTGTCGTCCTAAGCCATGGTGCATGCAGTATAGCCAGGATCTCAAGGAGCATTTGGCAGCGGAGAAGCAAATCGCGGCCGCACACGTGCAATGAGGTCGCGATTGCTACCATTCGTGCCGACCCCTATATCTTGGAGGAGCACCTCACCGTCGCGGCGTGGTTGGATGCTTTAAGCGATAGTTCGTGCCTTCGACGAAGACTACAAGGTGTTTTCTTAGCGTGCACGTGCTTACCTCATCTCGAGAGCCAGGAGGTTGGTGCCCGGAGCGGCTCAGGCAACTCACCACTACGACGAGAGCACCCACGATGCGGAGGCCTTGCCCTCTTCCATGTCCAAGGAGCCAATCGTCATCGATATCTTCGACAATGAGTAGCTTGTATTATTAGCTCACTATAAGGACCCATGTTTAGTTTGCTAGCTACTGCCTTTCCTTAACAAATTGTAGAGAATTGTGCTATCTACTTTTACCATGAAATCTTCTGCTCTAGTGTATATGTCTATATGTCGTGCAATGTGGTGTTCAGTTAACTGTTCGGGTCAATTCTGCAAATGAGATGTTCAATTCCTTAGGGTGCAATTTTCCAACTTGTCAAGCATGCTTGGTTTGGTTAACTGTCTGATCTTCTATTAGGAGTATGTTATATTGTGCAATGTGGTTCTCAGTTAATGTTCGGTTCATTTGTTGTGGTGTTTAGTTAACTGTTTGGTTCAATTCTGCAATGCGATGTTTAATTGTTGTGTGTGCATTCTGTTATTGTATACCATGTGAGAAATAAATCGAATTTGGTTGTACTAAATACATGAGAAACAAATACAATTGCTATATTTCTAAGTTGTTAAGCATGCTCGGTTTGGTTATCTGTCCGATCTTCTATTAGGAGTATGTTATATTTGTGCAATGTGGTGCTCAGTTAACGGTTGGTTCATTTGTTGTGGTGTTTAGTTAACTGCTTGGTTCAATTCTGCAATGCGATGTTCAATTGTTGTGGTTGCATTCTGTTACTGTATACCATGTGCGAAATAAATCAAATTTGGCTGTACTAAATACATGAGAAACAAATACAATTGCTATATTTCCAAGTTGTTAAGCATGCTTGGTTTGGTGAACTGTCTGATCTTCTA
Source organism: Triticum aestivum (assembly GCF_018294505.1). Taxonomy (NCBI): domain Eukaryota; kingdom Viridiplantae; phylum Streptophyta; class Magnoliopsida; order Poales; family Poaceae; genus Triticum; species Triticum aestivum. The sequence continues at coordinate 343,841,203 of NC_057801.1, forward strand.
TAATATGACTTCTCCCTTATAAATTATATTTAGACAATGTTAATGATTTTATCAGGAGTTTACAAAAACTATTTTGAGAACTTTAGAAACTCAAAATTATTTCATAGTTGTTATAATGCCCTTTATATGCTTGTATTGCATAATACATATATTTGTTTAACATGCATTTTTGTTTTAAAAATGTTCACTATTTTATATTATAGCTATAGTATTTTATTGTATGTTGTATTTTTGTTTTAGTCAAATATAAGTTCTGTATATACAATAATGTTGTTAGTTGCTAGGTTCTTCTATGAATTAGGCCTCAGTGCACAGCAGTTTTATTCCTAGCTCGCGCATGCAAGCCAGCCCAAAACAGCAGCAGCGCAGCGCGTAGTGCCTAGCAGGCTAGCCCATTTCCATCCAGCCTCAGCCCACCCCGCAGCCCCTCTTTCTTGTTTTCTTTTCCTTTCATCTCAGCTCTCTGTCGCTGACTCTGGGTCCCACCTGTCATCTCCCTCCTGGAGGCGTATTCGTCCCGAACACAAGAGCACCACACGGGATCGATCTGATGCTTGCGATTGATTCTTGAGCCCCAGGACATGGGATCCACCCTATATAAGATCTCCACCTCCTTCTCGCTTGATTTTTGCCAAAATCGCCGCCTCCCGTGCCTGATTTTCTTTGCCCGATCTCGCCGGAGATTCCGCCGGAGTTCTCCGACGCCGCCGCGCCATAGTTGGAGAATCATAGCCAGCAGAGGCCACCCCATCGCCCTGAACGCCTCCAACATTCCTGCCGTCGAACGCCTTTTCCTCTGGTCGGTCCACCATCACCGGAGATTCCCTGTAGCCGTCGTCGACCAGCGAGCCGCCCCGCATCATTCTTCTCCAAGTCTGGTGGCCGCCCAGCCCTATCTCTCCGGTGAGCAATTCTCAACTGCCCGATCTCTCTTTGACGGTCCAGATTACATCATGTTTTTTTTTCTTCGAATAGGTATGCACTATTTAGCAACCTGTCGTTGTTTAAGCCTCGCAGTGAATAGTTCTCAGCCAGTAGCAGCCCGCCACGTGGCATGTTCACAGCAGCCGCGGCAGTTCTTTCCAGAACGCTATTATGGCATAATTTTTCTTTGCAGATTTCATATCATATTTTCATTTAGGTATATCTTGAGATCCATAACTCTGAATTCATCGATTCTTTGTCCTGTGTACTTGTAGTGACCAGGAGAATACTGTAGATCCAAAATTTCACATGTTTGCAGTTTTAAAATTTGAATTTGATCAAATTTGAATTCAAACTTGCGGAGGCCATATCTTTTAAACCACTGATCCAAATTAGTTGATTCTTTTTGCATTGTGATCCTCATAGCATGTAGATATATATACCTACTGATATGTTATGTTATTTAAGTTCTTATTTGAATTCGTCGTTGTTTACTTTATTGTGGTGTTATGTGAGTATGATTTATTTATCGGTGCCTTCGTTAATCGTATAGATTGTCCGGAGTGCGAATCATATTACAATTATGCATTAGAGTACTTCAGCACCATTCAAGGCAAGTTTGCACTTTTGATTTTGCTCATCCTATATTCTGCTATGCATGTGTGGTTTTTATGCTATGATATATCTTTTGTTTGATATGTGTATCCCGTGTCGTCATGTTTTGGTATTGATTATGTTATGTGATGGTGTGATCAACTTGATATGGTAGACGCGGGCATGTGTCGAGTGATCCATGGAAGTGGTTAGTGTTTATAGTCGTAGGCTCGGGATAATTAACCAGGTGGATGCGTCACTGGCAGAGCGCTCTATTGTCCCTAGAGAATGCGCCATTGACAGAGCGCACTTGAGGCGAGGTATAGTTTTTGGAACTTAAATCAGGTGAATGCGTCCTTGGCAGAGCGCTCTATTGTTCCTAGAGAATGCGCCACTGACAGAGCGCACTTGAGATACTTATGAAGTTCTTGTCATGTGTATTTAGAATCTTTGGGTTATCTTGGGCGAGTAAATTAGAGACGGTTGTGAGTTCAGGTAGTGGAGGTAGGTGAAGACATTCTTCTCCAAACTAACTTGAGTGTTTTGTTTGTCATACATTGCTTTGTGGATGTAGGTTTGCTATATCATATTGTGTGATTTGCCAATACATTCAATGTATTGACCCTTGTGGCTGCAACTTATCATGTTGGAGGATTTTCAAATGATCAGTGAGATACAGTAGGGTCGCGAGTCTTCACTCAACATGTTCTCCAGTGGGCATTGATGGACTCATCGTTTAATATTCTATCTTTTCGCTGTTATTATTAAATAAGTTAGCTATGTAATACTCAGTTTGTAGTACTTTATGAATTCTGGATCATACATTATAGTAAATGATGCACTTGTTATTTGATATTCATATGTACTGTGTGTGCTAGCAAGTCGGTCCAAGGACTAGCACAGTGAGCATAGAGACATCGAATCTTATTAGGTTCGGGTCATTACAGATGGTATCAGAGCAGTGTGTTGACTATAGGTCGTGGCCCTAAAAAATGGATTAGAAAAGCTATAGGAGTGAAAAACTTTACAACTTGTTGTTACTTGTTAGTTCATACTCTTGTACTCATATCATTACTTTTCAAATATAGATGACCCCTGGAATTATATTAGTGTTATTTAGGGAGTTTAGTTGGCAGACCACCATTCTTAAGTTGTGTTCGATAAACAAATTGCGGTAGTACGATGAGATCATATCTGTTGTGGATATGACCTTACCTGTAGGTTTTGCTTGTGTTGTGTGATATGTCATATGTTTGGTTGGTCATTGCTTTTCGTGTTGTCATATTTCGTGGATTGTTCGTATTATGCAATTGGGTGCTTTGATTGATCATATGTGCTCTTTTGATGTGATTACTTTCGGATTGTTTTGGTGACTGGTGTGGATTGTGTGAACTGTGTGAATTTAGTGTTTGTTTTTTTGTTGTTATTGGAGTTTTAGTTGCTAGCATGAGCATATGGGTAGTGTTGTCCCCCTTAGACCTATTCCTATCTATATCTCACCCCCTGCTTACCCATCAGATGTCGCCGAGGCGTAACTCTAGAGGCAGTGGTTCAGGAGACAACGACAACAATGACATACCACCATACATGCATCAGCTCCTTCAGGGACAAACTCAGTTGATCCAGTTACTTGTTCAGAACTAGAACAACAACAACAACAACAAAAATAATCCACTACCACCCCTAGTTGATACACTTACTCGTTTCTTGAGGTTGAATCCTCAAAGGTTTTGTAGCACCCCTAAACCTACTGTGGCTGATGATTGGCTTCGCTCAGTTAATAGGAATTTGGAGACAGTTGGTTGCACTGATGCAGAGAGAGTGAGGTTTGCCTCGCATTTGTTAGAAGGACCAGCCGCAACATGGTGGGACAATTACTTGGTCACTTATCCTATTGCTACTATCACTTGGGCGCAGTTTCAGGCAGGTTTTCACGCCACACATGTGTCTGTTGGTGCCATGAGTAAGAAGAAGGAGGAGTTTCGTAGCTTGCGTCACGGAGGTCGCACTATGAATGCATATGTGGAAGAAATCAATAATCTTGCACGCTATGCTCCTAACGATGTTAACACTAATGCGGCTAGACAGGAGAAGTTTCTGGAAGGACTGAATGATGAGTTGAGCATTCAGTTGATGGTGGCAACATTCAACAATTGTCAGGAGCTTATTGATAAGGCTATTGTACTTGAAGGAAAGTTTCAAAAGGTGGAGAACCATAAGAGGAAGGCAAGGGACACAGAGTTCAACTCTGGAGGACCACGGAAGCACCATAATTTGTCAGCATCTTCTTAGTACTATGATTCTGGAGTGGACATTTATAATGGTCATAACCATGATGGGCATAATCATCACAACAACAATGGACACAACCACAATTGTCAGAGGAATGATAACAAAATCCACGACCTTTCGACGCCCACAAAGAAGGATCTAAGCCAGTTACTTTGTTACAGATGCAGGAACCCATGACTATTCAACAAATTGTCCTGAGCTAAGAAAATGAATTATGACAATGGGAATTCTGGAGAGAAGGAGATTGATCACTTCGAAAGTGGACATGTGAATCACACGAGGGTAGGAAGACCAGATAATGCATCAGTCTTTGGTAAGACTCTTAATTAAGATCAAGTATTGTGACCGTTCTTTCAGCATTGATGCATCATATTTAGTCGTGTCAAGGGGGATTTGGAAATATGCAACGAGTAAGCCTCGAAACTTTGGAGTATGGATTATATCAATTACCCATCTTTAACCTTTACTAGCCAACTCAAATCTCGAGGACGAGATTCATTTTAAGGGGGGTAGATTTGTAACATCCCAAATTTTTAAAATTTGGAATGTTAATAGGATCATTCTTTTCATCAGGATTTTCTATGCATATTTGAAATTTTTTTATTGTTCAAATCGTTATGGCAACTTAAGGCACATATTTGGAGTGGAGATAATATGACTTCTCCCCTATAAATTATATTTAGACAATGTTAATGATATTATCAGGACTTTACACAAACTATTTTGAGAATATTAGAAACTCAAAATTATTTCATAGTTGTTATAATGCCCTTTATATGCTTGTATTGCATAATACATATATTTGTTTAACGTGCATTTGTGTTCTAAAAATGTTCACTGTTTTATATTATAGCTATAGTATTTTATTGTATGCTGTTTTTTTGTTTTAGTCAAATATAAGTTCTGTATATATAGTAATGTTGTTAGTTGCTAGGTTCTTCTGTGCATCGGGCCTCAGCGCACAGCAGTTTTATTCCTCGCTCGCGCGTGCAAGCCAGCCCAAAACAGCAGCAGCGCAGCGCGTAGTGCCTAGAAGGCCGACCCATTTCCATCCAGCCTCAGCCCACCCCGCAGCCCCTCTTTCTTGTTTTCTTTTCCTTTCTTCTCAGCTCTCCGTCGCTGACTCCGGGTCCCACCTGTCATCTCCCCCCTGGAGGCGTGTTCGTCCCGAACACAAGAGCACCACACGGGATCGATCCGATGCTTGCGATTGATTCTTGAGCCCCAGGATACGGGATCCACCCTATATAAGATCTCCACCTTCTTCTCCCTTGATTTTTGCCAAAATCGCCGCCTCCCGTGCCTGTTTTTCTTCGCCCGATCTCGTCGGAGATTCCGCCGGAGTTCTCCGATGCCGCCGCGCCATAGTTGGAGAACCGCAGCCAGCAGAGGCCACCCCGTCGCCCCGAACGCCTCCAACATCCCTGCCGTCGAGCGCCTTTTCCTCTGGTCGGTCCACCGTCGCCGGAGATTCCTTGTAGCCGTCGCTGTCGTCGACCACTGAGCCGCCCCGCGTCGTTCTTCTCCAAGTCCGGTGGCCGCCCAGCCCTGTCTCTTGGTTGAGCAATTGTCAACCGCCCGATCTCTCTTTGACGGTCCAGATTACATCAAGTCTTTTTTTTCTTCAAATAGGTATGCACTATTTAGCAACCGGTCATCGTTTAAGCCTCGCGGCGAATAGTTCTCAACCATTAGCAGCCTGCCACGTGGCACGTCCACAGCAGCCGCGACAGTTCTTTCTAGAACGCTATTATGGCATAATTTTTCTTTGCAGATTTCATATCATATTTTCATTTAGGTATATCTTGAGATCCATAACTCCAAATTCATCGATTCTTTTTCCTGTGTACTTGTAGTGACAAGGAGAAAAATGTAGAACCAAAATTTCACATGTTTGCAGTTTTCAAATTTGAATCTGATAAAATTTGAATTCAAACTTCCAGAGGCCATATCTTTTTAAACCGTTGATCCAAATTAGTTGATTCTTTTTGCATTGTGATCCTAATAGCATGTAGATATATATACCTACTGATATGTTATGTTATTTAAGTTCTTATTTGAATTGGTTGTTGTTTACTTTATTATGGTGTTATGTGAGGACGATTTATTTATCGGTGCCTTCGTTAATCGTATAGATTGTCCGGAGTGCGAAGCGGATCAGAATTAAGCATTAGAGTACTTCAGCACCGTTCAAGGCAAGTTTGCACTTTTGATTTTGCTCATCCTATATTCTGCTATGCATGTGTGGTTTTTATGCTATGATATATGTTTTGTTTGATATGTGTATCCCGTGTTGTCATGTTTTGGTATTGATTGTGTTATGTGATGGTGTGATCAACTTGATATGGTAGACGCGGGCATGTGTCGAGGGATCCATGAAAGTGGTGAGTGTTTATAGTCGCAGGCTCGGGATAATTAACCAGGTGAATGCGTCACTGACAGAGCGCTCTATTATCCCTACAGAATACGCCATTGACAGAGCGCACTTGAGACGAGGTATAGTTTTTGGAACTTAAATCAGGTGAATGCGTCCTTGGTAGAGCGCTCTATTGTTCCTAGAGAATGCGCCACTGACAGAGCGCCCTTGAGATACTTCTGAAATTCTTATCATGTGTATTTAGAATACTTGGGTTATCTTGGGCGAGTAAATTAGAGACGGTTGTGAGTTCAGGTAGTGGAGGTAGGTGAAGACATTCTTCTCCAAACTAACTTGAGTGTTTTGTTTGTCATACATTGCTTTGTGGATGTAGGTTTGCTATATCATATTATGTGATTTGCCAATACATTCAATGTATTGACCCTTGTGGCTGCAACTTATCATGTTGTAGGATTTTCAGATGATCGGTGAGATACAGTAGGGTCGCGAGTCTTCATTCAAGATGTTCTCTAGTGGGAATTGATGGACTCATCGTTTACTATGCTATCTTTTCGCTGTTATTATTGAATAAGTTAGTTATGTAATACTTAGTTTGTAATACTTTATGAATTCTGGATCATACGTTATAGTAAATGATGCACTTGTTATTTGATATTCATATGTACTATGTGTGCTAGCAAGTCGATCCAGGGACTAGCACCGTGAGCACAGAGACATCGAATCTTATTAGGTTCGGGTCGTTACAACCGTCAAGCTATGGTCCACACACAACTCGAATGCCTTGTGCAGCTCTGGACGGTCAGCGAAGAATGGTCCTATCGTCTCTTCATCCTTCTTAATAATATGCCACATGTAGTGCCTGTGCACTGCCAACGGAAAGACCTCCTCTATGCCTGCGCGCATGCTAAAATCCTGGTCCGTTATTATGTTCATCGGGGCTAGTCCATCCATGCACTCCAAGAAGGTTTTGAAAAGCCATGTGTAACCATCGGTATCTTCTTTCCGAACGAGACCACAACCGAACTGCAAGGACTAATTTTGGTTGTTTATTCCTATGAATGGAGCACAGGGCATCTTGTACATATTCATGAGATATGTTGCGTCGAACAAAATGAAATCACAGAAATGTTTGTAGGCTCTTCTTGTAGCACCATCCACCCAATACATGTTTCTGACACGGTCCTTATTGTCCAACCTTATCCTGTAGAATAAATCACTATCTGCTTTTGCTTTCTCTTCGAAGTAGGCAATCGCGACTGCTATGCCAGCCAACATGCTCTCTCTACGGTACTTTGCCTTTAGGTTTTTGACGTCTCTTGGTATGTAGGGCATGCTACTCACGCTCCCATCTCCGTTGTGGATCAGTGACAGTATTTGGACCATTCTTGATGGACCGACGTTACAATCATGTTGCAACCTTATGAATTTCTTCTTGATGGGACTGAATCCTCTGTGGGCGCTCAGAAATTTTACTAGTCAAACTTCTTTATGAGGTCGTGGTTGTGTTCTTCAAAATATTCGGTGACCACCCACCATGCTCCATTTGTGTTTAGCTTTAACCGGACAGGGCATCCCGTTTTGAGAATGATGCCTCTCTTCCATTCCGGCATGACAGGCACAAAACCTTTTCCTTTCTTGTTCTTCCGTGCCTTGTAGCACCTTACCTCACCTCTGATGTACTCGTTAGTTTTTTTTGAATTTTCCTATGGTATTCTGTGTTCACCGCATATCCATGGAACATCGCATATCTCTGGTAGTACTCCTTGGCATCTTCCAAAGTACCAAATCTCTGTCCAAGATATGGTGGTTGAGGTATCATGATTTCCGATTGTCCACCTTCTTCTTCCCCTTGCACTTCATCATCAGTTTCATCATTTACTTCAGTATTGGTGGCTGTTTCATCTGCTTGAGTGTTGCTTGTGCTGGTGTGCAGAGGCGTGCTTGTCAGCATCGCTGCAACGATTGCCATTTCTGACACTGATTCTGCACTGTTTGTGGCAGCATCGGTGACTTCCTCGTGTACTGCTCCTTAAGTGTCCTCTGAGGTTCCCGCAGCAGATGTTCCTTCGCCACTGTTGATTGTAGTTGAAGCTCTTGCAAAAAATTAGGTACGTGTGTAAGCAGTATTGTTTGAATGGCAGATTCGTCGTAATGAAATGATAGTAGCTGCATCCGATTTTGTTCATGGCAACTGCATCTGGAACATTATACACAACTGCAGCTGTATAACTTTACATGTATAAAGTGTTGGAATGTGCATCTTTGAAATCATGGCAACTGTAACCTATCATTTTTTTGGCATGATATCGTTCATATATATGCAATTCTTGAGCATCTGCATTTTTCCATGCATGGCAACTGCAGTTCTCTAGCCATGGCAGCTGTAGTTGACCTAATATGGCAGCTGCAGTTGCCAGGTCATGGCAACCAACATCTCAACATCAAAACTTGCATTCTAGATATGATCCTACATGGCAAATGGAGATAATCACAAATGGCAAATACACACAGACCAGATGATCATAGATTACTAATGGTCATATTCACTTGGTGGCATTTGCCACCCCACCATGACAAATGCACCGTTCCCAATGTTTTTGCACAAAGCAAATGCATGATGCTTTCTTGGTTCAGATATTATACCTTGCCGTGCCACATGTGCTAATTGAAGTTGGTGTGACACTTCAATTTGGTGCGATGTATCTGCATTACCGATGGCCTACAATGGTGAAGCTTGCCATGAGACATTTGCTGGTGTGGTTGCATCATAACAACCTGCGATCACGTGGAAGTTAACTTTGAAATCATGTCAAACATAGTCCATGTAGGAAGGCAACTACAATTGACAAGGATTGACCAACTGTTTTGGGTCAGGCATGGCAATTGTAGCTTTTTAAAACTTGGCATATGTAGTTATTCAATCATGGCAACTACAATTGTTGATTCATGGCAACTGCAGTTGTTGATACATGGCAACTGCAGTTGTTTAGACATGGCAACTATAGTTGTTGAGACATGGCAAATGTAGTTGTTGAGACATGGCAACTGCCCGCACATTTGTCTACATGTGGCAAATACAGCCATGTATGCTTGTCATTTGCACTTTCTATCATTTTCTTCATTTCTATCAACTACAAATTCGAGTTGCCATCTTTTTCATCATTTTATCGTCACACCATGCAAGCACCAATGTCATCTAGTTTCCTTTCCTGATACACTATTCGCAAAATTAGTTTCATATGTCTCACCTCTGTAAGACATTGATGGCAGGTATCCGGTTCCCACCTGTCGCCACTTGCTGCATGATGGTCCTGTGTTTTTGCAAAATACTCATAAGTCTTGCCATCCTTTGCAAGTGATATTCGCCACATGGACATGCTATTTTTCTTTATTTCATTACCTTGGTTTGCCATATTTGCTACTTGAAGTTGGTTTCCTATATGTATATCACCGATATCCCCTCGTCTTCCAACTTGCCACGGTACCCCTGCCTGTGTGTTCGTGTTATAAGAACCTGCAAACAACGTCATAGTACTACATAAGTAGAATACCATTTTGAAGTCCACAAACATGTCAATTGTCCTTTTTTGATCATGCATCATACCTAAGCTTGCGTACTGCTCTAGTAGTGGCAGCAATGGTCCTGTAGAAATGAGTTGATTGTACTCTGTTGCATCCCAAAATGGCACTTGCGGCCTTCCAGAAAACCAAGGATCAGCCCTATCTTCATGATTCATGTTTCTATGGTTTTCACACTGTGTTTTTGGTCACTGCACGAATAAGAACGCATCATTACTCGGTTTTTTGAATTCCATTTGTTTGCTATTTGCACATAAAAGGAAACATGGCAATCTTATCACATTTATGTCGTAAACAACTATTAAAGCATGGCAAGTAGGAATCATTGTAGGCGTGCATTTTTTCAGACGATAGGGCATGCGTGTTCATCCTCTTTCCACAATTTGGATGGCAACTAGTTTGTTGAACTGATGACAACTCACAATATAATATGATGGCAACTGACGAAATAGATAGGTGGCAACTGACGACATAGGTATGTGGCAAATATTTTTTCACTTCATATGACCTGCCCCAAATTGCTCTATTCTTCCCTGTTCTTAGTGAATATAAAACATCCTTTTCGAACACCTGCTGATAGCATCTGGAACCTAATTTCTTAGATCAGATCCATGATAGAACATGGCAAATTTGTGATCGTTGGAGGGCAGAGGAAAATAAACATGAGCGGTCGGAACTGTGGATCTAGTCGCCATCTACATTGGCAATCTACGACAGGGTTGGGGGAGTGGGGTGAGATTTGGGGAAGGAGGAGGAGACAGGTTTCCTGACCTGTGAGCTTGTGGCCATCTTTTTCTGACAATGGGGGTGTGGGCGCTAGCGATCTGATCGGGTTGCCATGGCAACTAGAGAAGGAAGAAGACGGAGGTAGGGGAAGATCTGCCGATGTAGAGGTTGCAGACGACGACGAGCGGTGGCAATTTGGGTCGAACGCGGGGTGCGGGTGCTTCATCTTGACCTATTGTAGCTTGGAGCAAAGTTCTACACTTGCCAAGTTGTGACAACTACCTCCATCGATGATGACCTTGACGGATCTTCCATTGATGCCGCCCTTAGTGTGGAAGCTGTGGCATCTTTGTTCTTCGTCTTGTTGATGTTGAAGAGTTAAGACTTTGCAGACAACGAGAGCGGGGCTCGAATCCTCATCACAAAAGACTTGATCATCTTGATCCTCGTTCATGCGCCGGTGCATGGCCACTTGTTCAAGGGCTTCTATCACCTCTTCACTCATGGAGTCATAGGTTCCATCATCGTTGAGGATCATGGTGCGCTTGTTGGTGCATTGGAAAGACTTGTGACCTCGGCTGCCGCAAGTGAAACACTTGAAGGAGCTTGTCTTGACGGTCTCATCAGTTGGAGTAGATGATGAAGCGCGTGGCTTGAAGTTGCTTGTAGTAGGAAGAGGACAACTTGAGGTTGTCGAAGCTTTCTTGTAACTTGACTTGTCGTCGTTGCTTGGAGATGGCTTGGATGAGGTAGAAGTTGGAGGAGTCATTGAAGCTTGGTTGTTGGAGAAGCTGTAGGTCTTGGATGAGTACTTGGCGTACTTGAAGTCATCTTGCACTTGACGTTCGGCTTTGGTAGCTTGATGCACGAGCTCAATGAGGTTGGAGTAGGGTTGGAAGTCGGCAATCTTCTTGATGGGTTGATTGAGGCCATTCAAGAAGCGTGCCATAGTTTGCTCATCATCTTCCGTGACATTGGCTCGTATCATGGCTATCTCCATTTCCTTGTATTATTCTTCAACAATCTTTGTTCCTTGCTTGAGTAGTTGGAGCTTCTTGAAGAGATCGCGGTTATAGTAGGTGGGCACAAAACGTGCTCGCATGCCATCTTTCATTTGAGCCCAAGTGGTGATTGGAGGTTCACCTCTTGCATCTCCGTGCTCAAGGACTTGTTCCCACCATATGAGCACATAGTCTTGGAACTCAAGTGATTCCATAGTAATATTCTTCTCTTCCTCATAGTTGTGCAAACGAAAGAGTTTGTCGACCTTCAATGCCCATGATAGGTACTCTTCGGGATCATTGCTTCCATTGAACTTGGCATGGTGAACTTTAGCTTGCCATAGCGTTGCTCTTCATTGTGTTGTTGTTGAGGGTGATGATGATGCCCTTGACGTGGAGGATAATCAACCTCGTGTTGCTCTTGGCGTGGAGGAATTCCATGATCATCTTGCTCTTGTTGAACTTGAGGTTGAGGAGGAGCTTGTCGAGCTTGGGAGGAGGTTGGGGAACTTGACGTTGCACTCTTGGTTGGTAGTTCTGCTCTTGGATTTCTTCTCGAAGTGCTTCCTCTTGCTTGCACCTATCGCGTTTGCGTTTGGCAATGGCTCGACTTGATTCTTGAAGGGCACGTTGCGCCTCAAGAGCTTTCACGTTGTTGTTGTTGAAGACGTTGAGCCTCGGCGTCTTGTTCCTCTTGATGTAGACGCGCTCGTTCTTCCTCTTGGCGATGTTGACGTTGTCGTTCGTGAGCTTGTGCAAAAGGATCTTGGTGTGGTTGAGGATGAAGTACTTGCTCGTCGACTTGCTCTTGCGGATGATTGCCGTGTAGAGGACTGTGTGATGCATGCCGGTCTTGACACGCGGCTCGTCGAAGAGTGTTCGATGTCGGTGTACTTAAGTCGGAGAAGGTGTCGTCGGAGTGTCGACTTGAGCGGCTCCGTCTTGAGTATGAAGAAGTGGACAGAGGGCGGTTCACCAACAAGGCACGGATCTCGTCCATTCTTGCATCGTTCTCTTGCTTGTGAGCGTCGAGCTTGTTATCGAAGTAGTCCCTTGTATGCTGCTCAGAGAGTCGCAAGTCAGTGGCGAGGTTGTCGATGCGGTCGGTCATCGCTTGTTGCTCTTGATGCAACGCTTGTTGTGCACCAAAGAGGTGGCTCTTGGTGATGAATGATGACATGTCGTCGTCTTGCTTGATGAAGAGTGGGTTGGTAGAATAACTTGGCCTATCCATCATTCCAAGCAAAATGTGAGTGGGATAAGGAGAAGAACTTATACCAAATGTACCTTGACCGCTATTGAAGATGGATCAAGATCACTCAAATGCGGACAATGAAATAGCACAATTGGTACCAATTCTTGTCGGTTCTCACACCTACACAAGTAAAAGCTTATGGTGTAGCTTGGTTAGGATGGTGGCACAAAATTTGATGCAATTGTTATTGAGCTTCAATAATGTTGGAAAAGATTCACAAATTTGCAAATGCAACAAGTATACCAAGCAAGTAGTGGTACAGGGAAACACACACGCAAATAGATAAGTGGGATTGTGCAAACCAAAAATGAGCCAAAATGTGGAGTCCACGAAAATGCTCTTGTTGCACAATCTAGAGAGACGCTAGCACGATTGCACAATAGGCGGATACGTAACTTGTGCACAACCTACTAGGCAAAAATGCAACGACCTCTATCCCAAGTATGCTATATGTATGGTATTTTGGTGACATGATCCAAGATGATCGGATATGACAATCTCAATGTATTATGATGCTATGGTTCTTGCTTATAAGCTCTTTGCTTATCTTTCCCTCTTTTCTTAAAAGCTTGTTTGGCTCTTTCAGATTTGAGCTCTTTTTCTCATGCAAAACTTCACGAACCAAGATAGCAATTGTGTATGCAATGACAACTTTGTGACACAAACGATGATGCCAAGATATGCACCACTATGGTATCGTATGTATGCTATGGAGTATGATCACTAATATGCACAAGTCACGTTGCCGACAATACTCAAAGGCTAGTCTCGGTGGGTAAGCAACGCAAAAGTAAGGCTATGTGGTTATCAATGCAATGGCGTGGGATGACAAAGATGTCGTCGAGGTTACCATCCTTCGCGATGATGAGTCCTTTACGAAGATGAGCGATGGTGATGATGTCGAACCGTACCTATATAGCCGAAACACAATAGGACACGAGAACCACAACCCAAAACCTCAAAGACCAAAACGTGTCAAAATCGTCATAGGTGGAAACGGTAACTGATGGTGGTGCTTGCAGAAAGTGGTGGTGGTATGCGGAAGTATGCGTGGGCACCGAGCAAAATTGGGCGAAAAGCAGGCGGAAAATTGGGTGGTGGATGGAGTTGCTGCAGTCAGGGGCCAGATGTTCGGGCTAGGGGCCGGATGTCCATGACATCGGATGTCCAGGGGACATGCCGGATGTCCGGGCTCCTAGATCGTGGCCGAACGAGATGAACTCCACGAGAAAAAGGGCAACTCCGGGGTAACATTTGAACGATTTAGTGGATGAAAATTGCGGATAAGATGGGGGAAAGCTAGATCCACACGTGGCAAAGCAGATCCATGGATCGAATCCAACAAAACTTCATCACACCAACAAATCACAAAAAAAAATTGGGGCTATTTTTGGTGGGGATTTTCGGATTTAGGACAAAAACAACAAAATCAATCTAGAAAACACAGGGTAGGGGCTCCAAAAACGTGATCAACATGGCTCATGATACCAAGATGATGTAGGGTAGAACCCTAGAGGCCGATCTTTCATGTTTGGAGCGGATCCCTATGAGGAACACGAAGAACACGAGGAGGGGAACGAGAGAAAAACACGAGAAATCACTCAACCAACAAGAACAAAGTCACACATGTGCTAGATCATCGAAACACATGAGAGGTACAAGATCCAAATCCAACAAGAGACGATACAAAGGGTAACCGGTTCTTCTCCGTGAGGAGGTATTGATGATGGTCTTCTCCAGATGGAGGTCTTGAATCCAGGTGGCTCTCTCCGAAGAGGTGTCGGTCCCTCACGAGGAGTAGATCCAGATGGATGAGCGAGGCTCTATCTCATAGATGAGCTAAATCAACGCTAACCCTAGAAAGAGGACGGAGGAGGAGTATATATAGTCTAGGTGAAGGAAATATGCCCTAGAGGCAATAATAAAGTTATTATTTATTTCCTTATAATCATGATAAATGTTTATTATTCATGCTAGAATTGTATTAACCGGAAACATAATATATGTGTGAATACATAGACAAACAAAGTGTCACTAGTATGCCTCTACTTGACTAGCTCGTTAATCAAAGATGGTTATGTTTCCTAACCATGAACAATGAGTTGTTATTTGATTAACAAGGTCACATCATTAGTTGAATGATCTGATTGACATGACCCATTCTGTTAGCTTAGCACTTGATCGTTTAGTATTCTGCTATTGCTTCCTTCATGACTTATACATGTTCCTGTAACTATGAGAATTGTGTAACTCCCGTTTACCGGAGGAACACTTTGGGTACTACCAAACGTCACAACGTAACTGGGTGATTATAAAGGAGTACTACAGGTGTCTCCGAAGGTACATGTTGAGTTAGCATAATTCGAGATTAGGTTTTGTCACTCCGATTGTCGGAGAGGTATCTCTGGGCCCTCTTGGCAATACTCATCACCTAAGCCTTGCAAGCATGTAACTAATGAGTTAGTTATAAGATGAAGTATTACAGAACGAGTAAAGAGACTTGTCGATAACGAGATTGAACTAGGTATTGGATACCGACGATCGAATCTCGGACAAGTAACATACCGATGACAAAGGGAACAACGTATGTTGTTACGCGGTTTGACCGATAAAGATCTTCGTAGAATATGTGGGAACCAATATGGGCATCCAGGTACCGCTATTGGATATTGACCAGAGATGTGTCTCAGCCATGTCTACATCGTTCTCGAACCGTAGGGTCCGCACGCTTAAGGTTTCGATGACAGTTATATTATGAGTTTATGTATTTTGATGTACCGAAGGTTGTTCGGAGTCCCGGATATGATTACGGACATGACGAGGAGTCTCGAAATGGTCGAGACATAAAGATTGATATATTGGACGGATATATTTGGACACCGGAAAGGTTCCGGAGAAGTTTGGAGCCCCGGGAGGTTACCGGAACCCCCCGGGAGGTATATGGGCCTTATTGGGCCCATGTAGGAGGAAGAGAGAAGGAGCAAGGGAGGGGGGCGCGCCCCCCAAGCCCAATCCGAATTGGGGAGGGGGGCCGGCCCCCCTTTCCTTTCTCCTTCCCCCTCTTCCTATTACTACTACTAGTACTACTTCCTAATACTAGTACTCTTTCCTTCCCCATCCAAATAAGATAAGGAAAAGAGAGGGAAACCTACTTGGAGTAGGTTTCCCCTCCTCATGGCGCGCCCCCCCTAGGGCCGTCCACCTCCTCCCTCCCTCCTTTATATACGGGGGTAGGGGGGCACCCTAGAACACACAATTTGATCATTGATCATTCCTTAGCCGTGTGCGGTGCCCCCCTCCACGATATTACACCTCGGTCATATTGTAGCGGTGCTTAGGCGAAGCCCTGCAACAGGAGAACATCAAGATCGTCACCACGCCGTCGTGCTGACAGAACTCCCCCTCGGCGCCTCTCCTGGATCGGAGATCGAGGGTGCGTCATCGAGCTGTACGCGTGTCAAGAACTCGGAGGTGCCGGAGTAACGGTACTTGGATCGGTTGAACTGGAGGACGTACGACTACTTCCTCTACGTTGCGTCAACGCTTCCGCTTCGGTCTACGAGGGTACGTAGAAAACACTCTCCCCTCGTTGCTATATCATCACCATGATCTTGCGTGTGCGTAGGAATTTTTTTGAAATTACTACGTTCCCCAACAGTGGCATCCGAGCCTAGGTTATTTATGTTGATGTTATATGCACGAGTAGAACACAAGTGAGTTGTGGACGATACAAGTGATACTGCCTACCAGCATGTCATACTTTGGTTCGGCGGTATTGTTGGACGAGACGACCCGGACCAACCTTACGCGTACGCTTACGCGAGACCGGTTCCCTCGACGTGCTTTGCACATAGATGGCTTGCGGGCGACTGTCTCTCCAACTTTAGTTGAACCGAGTGTGGCTATGCCCGGTCCTTGCGAAGGTTAAAACGGAGTCTATTTGACAAACTATCGTTGTGGTTTTGATGCGTAGGTGAGATTGGTTCTTACTTAAGCCCGTAGCAGCCACGTAAAACATGCAACAACAAAGTAGAGGACGTCTAACTTGTTTTTGCAGGGCATGTTGTGATGTGATATGGTCAAGGCATGATGCTGAAATTTATTGTATGAGATGATCATGTTTTGTAACCAAGTTATCGGCAACTGGCAGGAGCCATATGGTTGTCGCTTTATTGTATGCAATGCAATCGCGATGTAATGCTTTACTTTATTACTAAACGGTAGTGATAGTCGTGGAAGCATAAGATTGGCGAGACGACAACGATGCTACGATGGAGATCAAGGTGTCGCGCCGGTGACGATGGTGATCATGACAGTGCTTCGGAGATGGAGATCACAAGCACAAGATGATGATGGCCATATCATATCACTTATATTGATTGCATGTGATGTTTATCTTTTTATGCATCTTATCTTGCTTTGATTGACGGTAGCATTATAATATGATCTCTCACTAAATTATCAGGAAGTGTTCTCCCTGAGTATGCACCGTTGCGAAAGTTCTTCGTGCTGAGACACCACGTGATGATCGGGTGTGATAGGTTCTACGTTCAAATACAACGGGTGCAAAACAGTTGCATACGCGGAATACTCAGGTTATACTTGACGAGCCAAGCATATACAGATATGGCCTCGGAACACGGGACCGAAAGGTCGAGCGTGAATCATATAGTAGATATGATCAACATAGTGATGTTCACCAATGAAACTACTCCATCTCACGTGATGATCGGACATGGTTTAGTTGATTTGGATCACGTGATCACTTAGAGGATTAGAGGGATGTCTATCTAAGTGGGAGTTCTTAAGTAATATGATTAAATTGAACTTAAATTTATCATGAACTTAGTCCTGGTAGTATTTTGCAAATCATGTTGTAGATCAATAGCTCGCGTTGTTGCTTCCCTGTGTTTATTTTGATATGTTCCTAGAGAAAATTGTGTTGAAAGATGTTAGTAGCAAAGATGCGGATTGGATCCGTGATCTGAGGTTTATCCTCATTGCTGCACAGAAGAATTATGTCCTTGATGCACCGCTAGGTGACGGACCTATTGCAGGAGCAGATGCAGACGTTATGAATGTTCGGCTAGCTCAATATGATGACTACTTGATAGTTTAGTGCACCATGCTTAATGGCTTAGAATCGGGCCTTCAAAGACGTTTTGAACGTCATGGACCATATGAGATGTTCCAGGAATTGAAGTTAATATTTCAAGCAAATACCCGAGTTGAGAGATATGAAGTCTCCAACAAGTTCTATAGCTAAAAGATGGAGGAGAATCGCTCAACTAGTGAGCATGTGCCCAGATTGTTTGAGTACTACAATCGCTTGAATCAAGTGGGAGTTAATCTTCCAGATAAGATAGTGATTGACAGAATTCTCTAGTCACCATCACCAAGTTAGTAGAACTTCGTGATGAACTATGATATGCAAGGGATAACGGAAACGATTCCCAAGCTCTTCGTAATGCGGAAATTGATGAAGGTAGAAATCGAGAAAAACATCAAGTGTTGATGGTAGACAAGACCACTAGTTTCAAGAAAAGGGCAGAGGGAAGAATGGTAACTTCAAGAAGAACAGCAAGCAAGTTGCTGCTCAAGTGAAGAAGCCCAAGTCTGGTCCTAAGCCTGAGACTAAGTGTTTCTACTGCAAAGGGACTGGTCACTGGAAACGGAACTACCCCAAGTTTGGCAGATAAGAAGGATGGCAAAGTGAACATAAGTATATTTGATATACATGTTATTGATGTGTACTTTACTAGTGTTTATAGCAACCCCTTAGTATTTGATACTAGTTCAGTTGCTAAGATTAGTAACTCGAAACGGGAGTTGCAGAATAAACAGAGACTAGTTAAGGGTGAAGTGACGATGTGTGTTGGAAGTGGTTCCAAGATTGATATGATCATCATCGCACATTCCCTATACTTTCGGGATTAGTGTTGAACCTGAATAAGTGTTATTTGGTGTTTGCGTTGAGCATGAATATGATTTGATCATGTTTATTGTAATACGGTTATTCATTTAAGTAAGAGAATAAATTGTTGTTCTGTTTACATGAATAAAACCTTATATGGTTACACACCCAATGAAAATAGTTCGTTGGATCTCGATCGAAGTGATACACATATTCATAATGTTGAAGCCAAAAGATGCAGAGTTGATAATGATAGTGCAACATATTTGTGGCACTGCCGTTTAGGTCATATCGGTGTAAAACGCATGAAGAAACTCCATACTGATGGACTTCTGGAATCACTTGATTATGAATCACTTGGTACTTGCGAACCGTGCCTCATGGGCAAGATGACCAAAACACCGTTCTCCGGATCTATGGAGAGAGCAACAGATTTGTTGGAAACCATACATACAGATGTATGTGGTCCGATGAATGTTGAGGCTCGTAGCGGATATCGTTATTTCCTCACCTTCACATATGATTTGAGCAGATATGGGTATATCTACTTGATGAAGCACAAGTCTGAAACATTTGAAAAGTTCAAAGAATTTCAGAGTGAAGTAGAAAATCATCGTAACAAGAAAATAAAGTTTCTACGATCTGATCGTGGAGGAGAATATTTGAGTTACGAGTTTGGTTTACATTTGAAACAATGTGGAATAGTTTCGCAACTCACGCCACCCGGAACACCACAGCGAAATGGTGTGTCCGAACGTCGTAATCGTACTTTACTTGATATGGTGCGATCTATGATGTCTCTTACCGATTTACCGCTATCGTTTTGGGGTTATGCTTTAGAGACGGTCGCATTCACGTTAAATAGGGCACCATCAAAATCCGTTAAGACGACGCCTTATGAACTGTGGTTTGGCAAGAAACCAAAGTTGTCGTTTCTCAAAGTTTGGGGCTGCGATGCTTATGTGAAGAAACTTCAACCAGATAAGCTCGAACCCAAATCGGAAGAAATGTGTCTTCATAGGATACCCAAAGGAGACAATTGGGTACACCTTCTATCATAGATCTGAAGGCAAGATTTTCGTTGCTAAAATCGGATCCTTTCTAGAGAAGGAGTTTCTCTCGAAAGAAGTGAGTGGGAGGAAAGTAGAACTTGACGAGGTAACTGTACCTGCTCCCTTATTGGAAAGTAGTACATCACAGAAAATTGTTTCTGTGACACCTACACCAGTTAGTGAGGAAGCTAATGATGATGATCATGAAACTTCAGAACAAGATACTACTGAACCTCATAGATCAACCAGAGTAAGATCCGCGCCAGAGTGGTACGATAATCCTTTTCTGGAAGTCATGCTACTAGATCATGATGAACCTAAGAACTATGAAGAAGCGATGGTGAGCCCAGATTCCGCAAAGTGGCTTGAAGCCATGAAATCTGAGATGGGATCCATGTATGAGAACAAAGTATGGACTTTGGTTGACTTGCCCGATGATCGACAAGCAATTGAGAATAAATGGATCTTCAAGATGGAGACGAACGCTGATAGTAGTGTTACTATCTACAAAGCTATAATTGTCGCAAAAGGTTTTCGACAAGTTCAAGGTGTTGACTACGATGAGAGTTTCTCACTCGTATCTATGCTTTAGTCTGTTCGAATCATGTTAGCAATTGCCACATTTTGTGAAATCTGGCAAATGGATAAACAAAACTGCATTCCTTAATGGATTTATTAAAGAAGAGTTGTATATGATGCAACTAGAAGGTTTTGTCGGTCCTAAAGGTGTTAACAAAATATGCAAGCTCCAGCAATCCATCTATGGACTGGTACAAGCATCTCGGAGTTGGAATATACGCCTTGATGAGTTGATCAAAGCATATAGTTTTATACAGACTTGCGGTGAAGCCTGTATTTACAAGAAAGTGAGTGGGAGCACTACAACATTTCTGATAAGTATATGTGAATGACATATTGTTGATCGGAAATAATGTAGAATTATTCTGTAAAGCATAAAGGAGTGTTTGAAAGGAGTTTTTCAAAGAAAGACTTCGGTGAAGCTGCTTACACATTGAGCATCAAGATCTATATAGATAGATCAAGACGCTTGATAAATTTTTTCAATGAATACATACCTTGATAAATTTTTGAAATAGTTCAAAATGGAACTGTCAAAGAAGGAGTTCTTGCCTGTGTTGCAAGGTGTGAAATTGAGTAAGACTCAAGACCCGACCATGGCAGAAAATAGAAAGAGAATGAAAAGTCATTCCCTATGCCTCAGTCATAGGTTCTATAAAGTATGCTATGCTGTGAACTAGACATTTTGTATACCTTGCTCTGAGTTTGTCAAGGGAATACAATTTTGATCTAATAGTAGATCACTGGACAGCGGTCAAGAATATCCTTAGTAAGGACTAAGGAGATGTTTCTCGATTATGGAGGTGATAAAAGAGTTCGTTGTAAAAGTTACATCGGTGCGAACTTTTACACCGATCCAGATGACTCTAGGTCTTAATCTGGATACATATTGAAAATGGGAGCAATTAGCTAGAGTAGCTCCGTACAGAGCATTGTAGACATAGAATATTTGCAAAATACATACGGCTCCGAATGTGACAGACCCGTTGACTAAGCTTCTCTCACGAGCAAAACATGATCACACCTTAGTACTCCTTGGGTGTTAATCACATAGCGATGTGAACTAGATTACTGAATCTAGTAAACCCTTTGGGTGTTGGTCACATGGCGATGTGAACTATGGGTGTTAATCACATGATGATGTGAACTATCGATGTTAATCACATGGTGATGTGATCTAGATTATTGACTCTAGTGCAAGTGGGAGACTGAAGGAAATATGCCCTAGAGGCAATAATAAAGTTATTATTTATTTCCTTATAATCATGATAAATGTTTATTATTCATGCTAGAATTGTATTAACCGGAAACATAATATATGTGTGAATACATAGACAAACAAAGTGTCACTAGTATGCCTCTACTTGACTAGCTCGTTAATCAAAGATGGTTATGTTTCCTAACCATGAACAATGAGTTGTTATTTGATTACCGAGGTCACATCATTAGTTGAATGATCTGATTGACATGACCCATTCCGTTAGCTTAGCACTTGATCGTTTAGTATTCTGCTATTGCTTCCTTCATGACTTATACATGTTCCTGTAACTATGAGAATTGTGTAACTCCCGTTTACTGGAGGAACACTTTGGGTACTACCAAATGTCACAACGTAACTAGGTGATTATAAAGGAGTACTACAGGTGTCTCCGAAGGTACATGTTGAGTTAGCATAATTCGAGATTAGGTTTTCTCACTCCGATTGTCGGAGAGGTATCTCTGGGCCCTCTCGGCAATACTCATCACCTAAGCCTTGCAAGCATGTAACTAATGAGTTAGTTATAAGATGAAGTATTACATAACGAGTAAAGAGACTTGTCGATAACGATATTGAACTAGGTATTGGATACCGACGATCGAATCTCGGACAAGTAACATACCGATGAAAAAGGGAACAACGTATGTTGTTATGCAGTTTGACCGATAAATATCTTCGTAGAATATGTGGGAACCAATATGGGCATCCAGGTCCCGCTATTGGTTATTGACCAGAGATGTGTCTCAGTCATGTCTACATCATTCTCGAACCGTAGGGTCCGCATGCTTAAGGTTTCGATGACAGTTATATTATGAGTTTATGTATTTTGATGTACCGAAGGTTGTTCGGAGTCCCGGATATGATTACGGACATGACGAGGAGTCTCGAAATGGTCGAGACATAAAGATTGATATATTGGACGGATATATTTGGACACCGGAAAGGTTCCGGAGAAGTTTGGAGCCCCGGGAGGTTACCGGAACCCCCCGGGAGGTATATGGGCCTTATTGGGCCCATGTAGTAGGAAGAGAGAAGGAGCAAGGGAGGGGGGCGCACCCCCCCAAGCCCAATCCGAATTGGGGAGGGGGGCCGGCCCCCCCTTTCCTTTCTCCTTCCCCCTCTTCCTATTACTACTACTAGTACTACTTCCTAATACTAGTACTCTTTCCTTCCCCATCCAAATAAGATAAGGAAAAGAGAGGGAAACCTACTTGGAGTAGGTTTCCCCCTCCTCATGGCGCGCCCCCCCAGGGCCGGCCACCTCCTCCCTCCCTCCTTTATATACGGGGGTAGGGGGGCACCCTAGAACACACAAGTTGATCATTGATCGTTCCTTAGCCGTGTGCGGTGCCCCCCTCCACGATATTACACCTCGGTCATATTGTAGCGGTGCTTAGGCGAAGCCCTGCAATAGGAGAACATCAAGATCGTCACCACGCCGTCGTGCTGACGGAACTCCCCCTCGGCGCCTCTGCTGGATCGGAGATCGAGGGTGTGTCATCGAGCTGTACGCGTGTCAAGAACTCGGAGGTGCCGGAGTAACGGTACTTGGATCGGTTGAACCGGAGGACGTATGACTACTTCCTCTACGTTGCGTCAACGCTTCCGCTTCGGTCTACGAGGGTACGTAGACAACACTCTCCCCTCGTTGCTATATCATCACCATGATCTTGCGTGTGCGTAGGAATTTTTTTGAAATTACTACGTTCCCCAACACTAGGGCGGCGAGGGGGTACATGGGCCACGACCCTTACACTGGTCACAAACAGGGGAGGCCGGATGTCTGGGCGTTCGCGAGGGGCCGGATGTCCGGGCTGGCCTGGCACTGTCTTGGATCTCCTCGGGCAGAGCTTGTCCGGATGTCCGGACGCTGGCCGGATGTTCGGGGCGACGCGAAGGTCCGGATGTCCGGGGTCGCGGTCGGATGTCCGGGATGTCGGGGCAGGCTTCTGTACTCCCTGGATAGCTTGTCCGAATGTCTGAGCTGTAGGCCGGATTTCTAGGGCGACGGGCCGGATGTCCGGGCTGGACGCCGGATGTCCGGGCCCTGTAGCTTTGGCTGCAGATCCTGGGCTGCGGGAGAGATCTCCAGGGGCCGGATGTCCGGGGCTATGGCCGGATGTCCGGGGCCTGGAAGCTGCCTTCGTGTTCTTCTGTCAGTTCTCTTCGTCCGTGGACTTGGGAGCTTGTCCATCTTCATGTGCATCCTCGGGAGGGTCCTCTTGGTACCTAATTAGGCACAACATTCCGGACTTAGGTAGTAGCCATGTCTCGAGAAGATCATATGAGAAATCACTAAGGAGAGAAGTCACCTCGGTCTCGAGAGCTCTAGCTCATGCACTTGTCATGGGTCCTCTTGGTGCTTGGTGAGATGATGGTAGGTCCATGGGGATGACCGAAGGATGCTCCGTATCATCTCCCCTCCCTTGGGAAAGATCTGACCTCGGATTGAAATCCTCATCACCATGGTACGGGGAGAGATCGTTGACGTTGAAGATGTCGCTCACGGAGTGCTTGTCGCGTGTGAGATCGATCTTGTAAGCGTTGTTGTTGTAGCGTGCTAGCACCTTGAAGGGTCCATCATCTCTAGGTAGAAGTTTGGACTGGCATTCGTTGGGGAAGCGGTCATTCTAAAGGTGTAGCCACACGAGATCTCCAATGTTGAATATCATGGGGTGCAGAGCTTGGTCATGAGTCGTTGTACTTGGCACTTGATGGTGCGCCTTGTATCTTCATGCATCTTCTTGAGGTAGCTTGCTCGTGCACTCGCATCGAGGTTGGTGCACTCTTGTAGAGGAAGAGGTAGGATGTCCAATTGGGATAATGGGTTGAAGCTGTAGACGACCTCGAAGGGGGACATGCCGATAGTCGAATGTCTTGCACGGTTGTAGGCGTACTCGGTGATGGGTAGACACTCCTCCCACTCCTTGATGTTCCTCTTGATCAACACGCAAAGTAGAGTGGAGAGTGTATGGTTCGTCACCTCCGTTTGGCCGTCGGTTTGAGGATGGTATGCCAAAGAGAACAAGAGCTTGATTCCGAGCTTGGCACATAACGTCTTCCAAAAGTAACTCAAGAACTTGATGTCACGGTCCGAGACGATTGTATTTGGTACTCCATGGAGTCGCAATATTTCCCTACAAAAGAGAGTGGCAACATGTGAAGCATCGTCTATCTTGTTGCATGGAATGAAATGTGCCATCTTAGAAAATCGGTCCACAACAACAAAGACGAAATCTTTTCCATTTTTAGTTCTAGGCAAACCAAGTACAAACTCCATGCTAATGTCTTCACAAGGTTGATAAGGAATAGGAAGAGGCATGTAAAGACCAGGGGATTGAGCTTTATACTTAGCTTTGCAACATGTAGAGCATCGGTTGGTGAATCATGAGATGTCGCAAAACATCTTGGGCCAAAAGTAGTTCTTGGAGAGCGTGGCGAATGTCTTGTCACGTCCAAAGTGTCCCATGAGTCCGCCTCCATGAGCCTCTTGCAAAAGGAGCAAACGAAGAGAAGACTCGGGAATGCAAAGTTTGTTAGCTCTCATAAGATAATCATCCTTAATGTAATATCGTTCCCAAGAAGTATGCGTCAAACACTTGGCATAAGGAGTAGCAAAGGTAGGATCAATTGTATGCAAGTCTTTCATGTGCTCAAAGCCAACAACATTCAACTCAAGTTTACTGACAAGCGTGCATATGCGGGAGACTGCATCCGCAACAACATTTTCCTTACCCTTAATGTACTTGATCACATAGGGAAAATATTCAATAAATTCACTCCATTTGGCATGATGCTTTTTAAACTTAGTTTGGCCTTTCAAGTACTTAAGCGTTTCATGATCGGTTTGTATGAAAAACTCATGAGGTCTAAGATAATGTTCCCAAACATGTTGCACACGCACTAAAACATACAATTCTTTGTCATAGATGGGATAGTTAAGTTGAGCACCGGAGAGTTTTTCACTAAAATATGCAATGGCTCATTTTGCTTGCATCAAAAACCCGCCAATTCCGGTACCACTTGCATCCGCAATGAACCTCAAAAGTTTTGTCAAAGTTGGGCAAAGCGAGAATCGGAGCATGAGTAAGCAAAGATTTGAGCTCATCAAAAGAGGTAGATTGCAAGGGTCCCCAAACAAAAGGAGCATTTTTCTTACTCAAGGCATGCAGAGGAGTTGCAATAGTGCTAAAATCTTTCACAAAGCGACGATAGAAACCCGCAAGGCCAAGAAAGCTACGCACTTGTTGCAAATTGGTGGGTTGGGGCCAAGTTTTAATTGCCTCAATTTTAGATTCATCAACATGGACACCTTGGAAGAAATAACGAAACCCAAGAAAAGAAGTTTGTCAACACCAAATGTGCACTTTTTCATGTTGGTATAAAGACGTTCCTTGCGAAGGGTTTGCAAAACTGCCCTAACATGATTTAGATGCTCTTTCATGGATTTGCTAAAAACAAGAATGTCATCAAAGTAAACCACAACAAACACTCCAATGTAAGGACGAAGCACAAAATGCATAAGACGCATGAAAGTATCGGGAGCTTCCGATAAACCCATAGGCATAACCAACCACTCATACAAGCCAAATTTGGTTTTGAAAGCGGTTTTCCATTCATCACCTTCTTGTATGCGGATTTAATAATAGGATAATAGCCACTTTTAAGATCATTTTTTGATAAAATGGTGGCACCGCTAAGTTCATCAAGCATATCATATAAGCGGGGAATGGGATGCCTATAACAAACGGTAATAGCATTGATGGGTCTACAATCCGAGCACATGCGAAAACTACAATCTTGCTTGGGCACAAGTATAACTGGAACAACACAAGGGATTAAGCTTACACGTACATGTCCGTTGTCGATGAGTTGTTGTACTTGCTGTTGGATCTCCTTAGTTTCTTCGGGGTTGATGCGGTATGGAGCTTTGTTTGGTAGAGGTGCTCCGGGGATGAGGTCGATTCGGTGCTCAATGCCTCGTAGTGGAGGTAGTCCCGGAGGTAGCTCATCGGGGAAAACATCTTGGAATTCCTGCAAAAGAGAAGAGAACACTAAAGGTAGATCGTGAGAGGTGTTAGTTTTTGGTGCCTCATCCTTGCACACAAGGACAAAGTGCATAACACTCGATGGGTTCTCACACACTTCTCTCATCTCTCTTTTGGTGGCAAATAGGACGAAGTTTTTCTTGTCGCTCATCATGGAGGCACTCGGTTTTGGCTTGTGGCTCTCACTCTCTTTTGGGTGGATCACTTTCTCACTTTTTTCTCCATGATGGGTGGCTTGCTTGTCGGCGATCACTTGGCTAGGAGACATAGGTCGTAGCACATACTCCTTCCCTTTCATCTTGAAGCTATAGTGATTGGTACGCCCATTGTGGATGACGCCGCGGTCAAATTGCCATGGTCGACCAAGAAGGAGGTGGCAAACGGACATCGGGACGACATCACACTCTAAAGTGTCCTCATATGCGCCAATTTTGAAAGAGACTTGGACCGTATGCTCAAGTCGTATAGTGCCGGAATGGCTTAGCCATTGGACTTTGTAGGGGTGCGGGTGCTTCATCTTGACCAATTGTAGCTTGGAGCAAAGTTCTTCACTTGCCAAGTTGTGACAACTACCTCCATCATTGATGAACTTGATGGATCTTCCATTGATGCCAGCTTTAGTGTGGAAGATGTGGCGCCTTTGTTCTTCGTCTTGTTGATGTTGAAGAGTCAAGACTTTGGAGACAACAAGAGCGGGGTTCGAATCCTCATCACAAAAGACTTGATCATCTTCGTCTTTGTTCACGCGCCGGTGCATGGCCACTTGCTCAAGGGCTTCCATTTCCTCTTCACTCATGGAGTCATAGGTTCCATTGTCGTTGAGGATCATGGTGCGCTTGTTTGTACATTGAAAGGACTTGTGGCCTCGGTCGCCGCAAGTGAAACACTTGAAGGAGGTTGTCTTGACGGTCTCATCGGTTGGAGTAGATTATGAAGCACGCGGCTTGAAGTTGCTTGTAGTAGGAAGAGGACGACTTGAGGTTGTAGAAGATTTCTTGTAACTTGACTTGTCGTTGTTGCTTGGAGATGGCTTGGTTGAGGTAGAAGTTGGAGGAGTCATTGAAGCTTGGTTGTTGGAGAAGCTGTAGTTCTTGGATGAGTACTTGGCGTACTTGAAGTCATCTTGCACTTGACGTTCGGCTTTTGTAGCTTGATGCACGAGCTCAATGAGGTTTGAGTAGGGTTGGAAGTCGGCAATCTTCTTGATGGGTTGATTGAGGCCATTCAAGAAGCGTGCCATAGTTTGCTCATCATCTTCCATGACATTGGCTCGTATCATGGCTATCTCCATTTCCTTGTAGTATTCTTCAACACTCTTTGTTCCTTGCTTGAGTAGTTGGAGTTCTTGAAGAGATCGCAATTGTAGTAGGTGGGCACAAAATGTGCTCACATGACATCTTTCATTTGAGCCCAAGTGGTGATTGGAGGTTCACCTCTTGCTTCTCGGCTCTCAAGGACTTGTTCCCACCATATGAGCACATAGTCTTGGAACTCAAGTGATGCCATAGCGATCCTCTTCTCTTCCTCATAGTTGTGCAAACGAAAGCTTTTGTCGACCTTCAATGTCCATGATAGGTACTCTTCGGGATCATTGCTTCCATTGAACTTGGGCATGGTGAACTTTAGCTTGCCATAGCGTTGCTCTTCATTGTGTTGTTGTCGAGGGTGATGATGAAGCCCTTGATGTGGAGGATAATCAACCTCATGTTGCTCTTGGCGTGGAGGAAGTCCATGATCGTCTTGCTCTTGTTAAACTTGAGGTTGAGGAGGAGCTTGTCAAGCTTGAGGAGGAGGTTGGGAAACTTGACTTTGCACTCTTGGTTGGTAGTTACGCTCTTGGATTTCTTCTCGAAGTGCTTCCTCTGGGTTGCGCCTATCACGGTTGTGTTTGGAAATGGCTCGACTTGATTCTTGAAGGGCAGTGTCGGTGTTCTAGGAACGGAGGTCCCCAGACTTGCCTGCCTGCGGCCCACGGCGTGGCTCCACCAGTGGCCCAGTATGGCCCATCTTCATCAACCAATGCTCAAGACCCTTGCGAGGGGCTAAGCCTTGCGGGGGGGGGGGGGACGACACAAGGCCTCCTGAGGAGCGGCCTCACCAGGCAGGCTCGCGAGGGAGGCGGAGAGATCAAGGCGAGGGGTACCTCGCGAGGTTCCCGTGATGCAAGCCATGACGACCAAGACCAGGCGGGCGCCAGCCCACGCAGTGTCCTCGTTTCCTCTTTGGTGTTAAGGGGGCAAGCGCAGGCGCGGAGTACCGAGGCATCAGGCAAAGGTTTCCATATCGGTGCAACAAGACCAAGGCCAGCAGGACGGCCGGACGGAGGTCATTGTGGAGCCCAAGACAGCGTCACCACCAGCGCCTTTGGGAGGCGAAGACCACCTTTAGTCAGGATAGCTTGTACTGGCTGTCCCCTTTCAAAATGGCCGTTGTTGGATCCCTTCCCGCTCAATATTTGGGAAGAGGACCAGGGCCTCTATAAATAGGGCTAGCCACCACAATGGAAGGGGGACGAACTCAGTTCACCTTCACACCGCACCAAGCACAAGAACACCTCTTCTCATGAGGCTGTTCTTCCCTTGTAGTCTTCATCATCAGCCCAAGAGGCAATCCACCACACCACACACAGGAGTAGGGTATTACACCACAACGGTGGCCCGAACCAGTATAAATCTTGAGTCTCTTGTGCTGTGAGTTCATCATGCTAGCCTAGAGATCGTGGCGAGGCTGAGGGCGTGTTTCGGTAGGGCGAAATCTTCATGCGCACCCTAGTGTTCGAACCTTAAGGGTTTTGCCGGAACCCAATATCCGACATTTGGCGCTCCAGGTAGGGGTGCACCGAAATCTTCGTTCCGTTGTTCCGCGTCCCATCACTTCGTCGCATCCATGTCAGATGCCCGCCGAGCCCGCTTTGAGTGTCGGGCCGCTCTCGCCGCTCGCGTCACCCAGATGGCTCCTGTCGGCGAGCCTCCCCATCGCTCTCCATCACCTGCCGCCAACGCTCCCACCGGCCCGGCGAGGAACGAGCAGCAAGCATCCTCGCTGCACCCCTCTGTGCGGCGGGAAGGCCGCACCGCCACTCCATCACTGACCCCAGCCGGTTCGTCGTCCCATGCTCGTCGCACCCCCGCAGACGTAGAGGCTGCGATGCTTCTGGTGCGTGAGCTCCTGCATTACCGCCCCGTCGATGACCACTACGAAGAATGGCTTGCTCGCATCACCGAGCTCGTCAGCGCCGCAGGGGGCTCTCCCGCACCGTCTCTCTCATTGCCTCGCCCTCCCCCAGGTATGGGCGACGTGGCTCAAGGAGCGCCTCCACCACCTCTCCCCCAAAACGACGCCCTGGCTCCAAGGCGTGCGGCCCCTGGACGTGACCCACCGTATCCAGCGCTTGCACAACAAGAAAGAAGCTGCCAAGAAATCCCTCGGCCTCAAGAAGGCACACCTGTGCTCCCTGCGCCAGCGCGACAAGACCGCATCCCTGCTCCGGCGCGTCAAGACCGCGTACTGCCCCTGGCGGCGGTGCGCGGGTACCATCAAGAGAAAGCTCCGCGTCAGCAAAGGGCCCTGGTGACCACCCAGGTTGTCGCGCCTTCACCCCCGAGCTGCATAGTGTCGCTTGGCCGGGCAAGTTAAAGCCGGACTTGCCTCCTCACTATGATGGCACCCCTGACCCTGTGGAGTTCTTGCAACTCTACAAGCTAAGCATCGAGGCGGCTAACAGAGATGAGAAGGTCATGGTGAACTAGTTTCCCATGGCACTCAAGGACGATGCCCGCTCGTGGCTCCTCAACATCCTCCTGGTTCGATCTCCTCCTGGGACGAGATGCGCAACCGCTTCATCGCCAACTTCCAAGGAATTCGCGACTGCCCCCCGGCCACGGGTGACCTGCGCCGCATCAAGCAACATCCTGGAGAGACCCTGTAGAAATACATCTAGTGCTTCAATAGTGTCCGCCTCAAGATCCCCAAGGTGACGGACGAGGCCATCGTCTCAGTGTTCTTTGATGGCATCCGTGGCGTCAAGATGAAGGAGGAGCTCGCCATCCACGAGGAGTTGTGCACATCCCTGGAGTTATTCAACCTGGTGACCAAGTGCGCAAGAGCTAAGGAGGGACGTCTCGCCCTCCTCGAGCTTCCAGCTATTGACCCAGAGGAAAAGAAGACCAAAGCCAAGGACATGAAGCGCAAGGGAGTAGCCATGCTTGCAGCAGAGCCAGACAAGAAGCGCGGCAGGGACCAACCAGAGTCGTCCAAGGGCAGCCGACCATTTTGCGCCCACCACAACCTCCACACCCACAACACCAACGAGTGCCAGGAGCTCAGGGCCGTTCGAGAAGGACGCTTCGGTCGACGCCCCGAGCGCAACGACCGGGGCTACGGCCGAGGAGGAGGACGTGGCGAAGGACGATGGGACGAACGTGGCCCTCGCCAGGAGTGGCGTGACTGACCTCGCGAGGATCGCTGGCAGGACCAGCCTTGCGAGGGCTCTTGGAGGGATCAGCCTCGCGAGGACCGCCCGCAGGGCAACGCAGGCCTTCCTCCGCTGCCTCCGCCGGCAAGAAGGAATGACGACCATCACCAGGATGAGGGGGCTGGGGGCTTCCAAGAGCCACGTGCTATCGCTTGCATCTTGGGAGGAGCTCAGGCCCCAGCCTCTCAGCGCATCTTCTAGCAGTTCGCTCGCAAGGTGAACGCAATCCTCCCCAAGCTCGAGGCCACACACCCGCTTAGGTGGTCCAAGTGTGCCATCACTTTCAGCTCGGCAGACCAACTCAAGTGTGCGGCTACTGCTGGCATTCTCCCGATGCTTTGCTCACCAGTCATTAGCAACGTGCTAGTCACCAGGACCTTCATCGATGGCGGCGCTGGGCTTAACGTCCTGTCCGTGGAGATGTTTGACAACCTTCAAGTGCCATATGATCAACTTCAGCATACCAAGCCTTTCTCAGGAGTTATTGACGGTTCCACCACCCCGATTGGGTAGGTCCACCTCCCTGTCACCTTCGGCAAGCGCAACAACTACCGCATCAAGCTCATCGACTTTGACGTCGCCCACATCCAGCTGCCGTACAATGCCATCCTCGGGTGTCCAGCCCTGGCAAAGTTCATGGCAGTGACCCACCATGGATACAACGTCCTCAAGATGCCAGGAAGCAGCGGAATCATCACGGTCCCCTGCGAAGAGAGAGAGAGAGATGCAGTGTGCTCCCTCGAGCGTGCCTTGCAAGCTGCAGCAATCGAGGACCTGGACAGCAAGGGCGAGAACCCTCCTGAGGACATCCCCAAGAAGAAGAAGCAACCTCTCCACACAAGGCCTCAGGAGGTTGGCATCCCGGGTGGTGCCGCGTGTGGATCAGCGCCCGTGCCTGGGGCACCTTCTTCCATTGCATAGGAAGGCGCGCCCGGCGCCCTCCTCGGGTAGGGCTCGGGGGCTCTCTTCTGGAGGGCCTCAGACCTCGCCAACATCACGAGGGAGGCGCTCGGGCACCACTTGGAGGCGTGCTTCCTGGCACGTTTCCCTCAGGAAGGCACAGGGCATGGGAAGCCCAATGTTCAGGAGTTCATTGCCAAGACCACACAGGAGCATCAGGAAGCAAGAGCCATGCGAGGTGATCGCTGCTTGCCTGGCGTGGCCCCCCATCCAGGCGAGGATGGTGGGCTACGTGTCTGCATTGCCGTCCCAGGGCTCAACCCAGCCGCATCTCAGGAGCACTTCTGGCCTTCGCGCGTGGGACGCTGCGAGGGTCCGCTGCACAACTGCGTTCGCATGCCTTTCAGCCTGTCAAACGAGGCTGCCACCTACCAGCGTCACCTGCGGAGCATTCTGGCAGCTCAGGAGGCCAAGCATCATGCAGTCCTAGCGGAGATGGAGACGGTCCTCAAGGAACCACCTGGACCCCCAGAGCCTCCCGAGGCTCAGGGCCCCGGCGGCTCGTGAGGGTCGGCCCCTTCACCGCGCATCTTCAGCTACCTCAACACCCCTTCTACAATGGAACCAGGTGACATCTTCCAAGTTCATTTCAGCTGGGAGCGCCCTCAGGGCTGCATCATTCCCAGGCCGCGTGGGTCCGTCCCTGCGGCATGTATCTTTTTCTTATGTCTTTATCTTACCTTGCTGGGGGCGCCCTTCGAGCTGCATCATCCCCAAGCCGCTTGGGTCTGACCCAGTGGCATGTATCCATCCTGCATTTACATAAGCTAATTTGCCCTTCATGCCTAATCTGCCTATGATTATCGCCTGCTCGATTGACACCTACCACAGGAGCCGCTCACGCTGGCACGGTGCTTGCGCATGGGTCCCTCCCTGCAACACCAACAAATTTGAGCGGTCGAGCTCTGGCCCACGGCAGCACTGCGCGTGTCACCTCACCAGGCCCTCAGTGCCCTCGCCACTCTCTCGGAGCAGCCAATGGCCGGCCGGCAATCATAATGGCAGCCCGTGCTTTTCTCGTGCTGATTTACAGGAACCTCCTGAGGACTTCAGCAGGCGGCACCACGAGCTCCCTCTCTTTTCCATACGATCCTCTTTCACGTTAAAAGGGGGGCTCCTGAGCATTGTGACTCAGGAGCTCTTACTGGCTCTCCATCCCTCACCCCCTGGCCTTGACCACAACATCGCGACCTGGCATACCAGCGGTGGCTGAGATCGCTCAAGGGCCGGGACCTGAGGACGTAGAGCATGAAGGAGAGTACGGGGGAGAAGGGGGAAGCTTGCGAGGGCCTAACCTAGCTGCGCCACAGCTACCGATGCGCAAGTCTACTGC
Organism: Triticum aestivum; assembly: GCF_018294505.1. Lineage (NCBI taxonomy): Eukaryota > Viridiplantae > Streptophyta > Magnoliopsida > Poales > Poaceae > Triticum > Triticum aestivum. Next base: position 343,874,569 of record NC_057801.1, read on the forward strand.
AACGCAAAGGAACGACTTCTGATTACCGAGATAAGTTTCACGCCTGGAACAGCTAATCGTTACAATGCGAGATTCTCACATGATGTGGCCCTGTCGCAGCAACGTTGCCTTCCTTTCTCACCTCTCAAGGGCTGCCTGCGTTGTAAAGGGGACCTCCTGAGCATCACGCCTCAGGGGCTCTTATTGGACCTCGGTCCGCTCACCTCCTGGCATTGACCACAACATCACGACCTGGCATACCAGTGACGGCTGCAGCCTGCCTGGGGACCGGGACCTGTCAGTATAGAGCACCACGTCGTCGCGAGGTTAGAAAGGGGGAACCAAGCCGAGACAGGACAAGCACTCGCACGATTCCATAATGAGGTTCACATCAACAAAAGACATCGCATACCCTTTACACGCCCCCACGGGGTGTTTCTTGATTCCTCGCAGGGAACAAAAGATAGGAACTCTGAGGAACCCTAACTATACGCGCCTCCGTGGCTGATGCCATCATCAATAGTGCGCCAAGGGAGGCCGGCGCCAACCTCATCCAGATCAGCCGCGGCGATGTCCCGATGCTGCCGCCCTGCCCCAAGCGCGGTGTGAGCTTGGTGGCACGTAGCTGTCGTCGCTCGTCTCCGGAGTCTCGTAGAGTTCAGGAGAGTCGCTAGACTCCCAAGCGTCGCTGCTGCTCCTGAAGGAGCGTTGGGGGAGCGGACGGCAGGCCCAGCCCCTGCCGCGTTGATCTCTCGACTGCCCCCTCTAGGGTAGCACTCCAGGCTGCGGCCCCCTACATCGAAGACCTTGAAGAGCAATGTGGAGGCACCATCATACTCGAAATGAATCACGAGGGTACCCCCCATTCGGCAGACCCGAGCGACTTCGCCCCAGCCTCGGGTCATGAAGATCTTGCTAGTGGAGACGACTTCAACCTCTGCTTCGGTCGCCGGAGCGCCACAGTCGGCGTGCTGCAACCAAAGCTCGAGAGGCCCCCTCGGTGGCATCTCGGTGGAGAAGAACGAAGGGAAGCGGATCCAGGTGCTTGGAGGCATCACCACATGCAGCACGAGCTCGCGAGGGCAGTCCGCGACGTGGACTCCCAAAGCGATAGCGCGCGCCACCACGGCTCGCCGACCTCGCCTGTGGCGCTGGCGGCGTCGCTCACTGCCCCTTTCTCCGGAGCCCTCGGCTTGGGCATACAGGGGTAGCCGGAACCCAGGAGGTGGCCGCTCGCACCAAGGCCTCGTCATCTCCAGCCCCACGACCTCACCATGGCGGTGGACCGGCCTCTTCTTCGGCGGGAGCGGATCAGGCTCATCCCGGGGAGCCTTCCCCTTCTCTTCGGCCGAGAATCTGCGGATCAATGCCATTGGCATCAAGACTGGAGATGGAGTAGGGGAGAATAAGCAGGCAAAGCAAGAAGAGATTGGCGATGAGGGCTCTCACCGCTCCTCATTTATATCCCAAGGGAGGCCAACCGTCGACCTCCATGATCACAGGTAATGATGACCCTTTCCCGCATGCAGCAGGGACTCGTCAAGTCGGCCAGTTGCCGAGGCAGCGTGGGGAAGCGGAGATGCCCACGTCCAATCAGTCGCCACGCATCGACTAAGGCCGTAGGCTATTGGGGCCCACGGCGCTCCGCACTTGCCCTTTGGCTTCACCGCTAAGCCAAGTCCGAGCACGCCCTGTGTAACGCCCCGGATCCGATGCGCCAGGTGTCCGCCAGTTATTCGCCGTCGTTGCCATGTCATTTGTTTGCGTGTTGCATTTTGCCATGTCATCATCTGCATGTTTTTCAAAACTTGCATCCGTTCGGGTTCCGCCGGTTCTCTCCGTTGTCCGTTTGGAGTCCAGACACACTCACACGCGCCCACGGCACCTCCGAAATATTATTTTATAAGTGGCATGAAAATGTTCTCGGAATGGATTGCAACTTGTCGTGCGGTCTTATTATAGTGTAGACAGACTGCCTGCCAAGTTTCATCGCATTCGGAGTCCATTTGATAGCCCAACCGTTAAACCTACAACCGCAATATAGCCGGTCTATACGTCGGACGTTTTCGGTCTCCGGAAACAGTTGCCGGGCCTCACTTCTCTCCTCTCAGCCCGAGGCCTCTCTTCTCAGCCCACCTATGCCCAGCCTACTCCTCCTCGTGTCTGGAGCCGTCCGATCGTGATCCGAGGGTCCGAAAACGGATGGAAACCCCCAACCCTAGCTGCTTTTGCTATTTATAGACCCCCTCATGCCATTTTTGGCCTTCTCCTTCCTCCTCCTCGGAATCCGCACCCCTCCAACCTGCAGCCGCCGCCTCCCACCTCCATTTCCGCGCCACCCCGCTCCAGATCCGCCACTTGGCGAGTTGCCAATGGGCGCGCCGCCGCCAGCCGCCGCCTCCACCAACCACCGGGCACCACTTGGCATCACCGCGCCCCAGCCAACCACTCCTTCGCTGCTGGCCCGCTCCAGCCCATCCGCGGCCCGCCCCAGGCCGATCTGGGCCCGAGGTGCCCGCACCATGCCGCCTGCTCCAGGGAGGATCTCCCTCCCGCGCCTCCAGGGGATCCCGAGAGCCCGACCACCGCCGCCTCGCGCCTCCCGCCGACGAACCCGGCAACCGCGCCGGCGAGCGCCAGCGCCAGGCCGGAGCCCTGCCTCCTCCTCTCTACCTTCTCCTCCTCCACTTCTCCTGCTCACCCCGTCGACCCCTTCCTCCCGCAGGTAGCCACCGCCGCCATGGAGATCGCCATCGCCGGTCACGTCTTCACCGGAACCCGGCCGGGAACCACCGGATCTGGTTGCCCCCGACCGGATCTGCCCGTTCCCGCCGTCCCATGGCCTCCTCCAGCCTCGCCGTCCCTCCTGGACCTCGCCATCCCCTCCATGACCGCCGCCTCCTCCTGTTCGTGAGGGTGAGCGACGGGGATGATGAGCGGCCTCCGCTCGCTCGCGTGGGTCGCCTCCCGTCGGTCTGCCTCCTCCCTGCGGCCCAGCATCTCCCCCAAGCCCAGCCGGCCTTCTTCGCGTACTGGGCCGAGCCCAGTGGTGAGCGCCCGTTAAACCTCGCCCATGCGTGTTCTAGTTATATAGCGCGCGACTGTTTTTTTCTTCAGAAAATGACCAAGTCCCTCACATTTTGATGCTATGTTTGACATGCCATAACTCCCTGTGTGCTGCTCCGTTTTGCGTGACTAATATATTAAAATGTTCTTTGAGAGATGCTCTTCATTTCATTCCATTGCATCATGTTCATTTGAGTCCATCTTGATGCCTGAATCATCGTTGCAAGAGTGCTATATAATGTTGTCTGCTGTCTGTTAACAGAACATGTTCATTTGTCATTTTTGCCATGTTTGATGTGTGCATCCTATGAGGTTGATGTCTACATGTGTTTTGTGCTACATCATGCCATCTATACAGGGGTGTATGCCATGTATTTTTGTGATCAATGTGGTGACTAGAACAAGCATGCAAACTAGCCTTCGTGATGTTGCTGATTTTAGTCCCTGTTCTGCTGTTATTTTGATGCCATGTAAACTTGATGCTACAGAGAGATCCATGCATATTTTGAGATACTTCAGTAAGGATGGTTTGAACATATGGTTTTCCCCTATCCATTCATGCCCCTGTTTGAAATTATGGAGTAGTCTAGCATCCTATTTTCTTGCTCTACTTTTGCTATAAAATGTTTCCTGGCAGATTGTTTACATGTTATTCAATTTTGCCAAGGTTTTTGTAGTTGATCCTTGCATGCTATGAACTTGTTCTTGCCTTGGTTAGTTTCATAAACATGTCTTCTTGCTGATTCTAAGCTTATCTTGTCATGCAATAACTTGCGGTGAGTGAATCGAGCTCGTGAAGTAGTGTACTTGCTATTGCTGTTTTGCTAGGCTGAATCTGTTATTTTGTGATGCTATGTAAAGCTGCTGCTATAAGTCATTCTATGCATAATCTGGAGATGTTCACTAAGGGTATTTTGTTATACATGTCATGCTCTATCCATCCATGCCCCTGGTTGCATTTATAGCCTGCTGTAGCTTGTTGTATACTTGCTCCAAAGTTGCTAAATAATGTTGCTGTCAGCCTGTTAACATTAAGTTCAGTTGTTGCCATGATTGTTGCTAGTGATCCATGCACCCTATGACTATGATCTTGCCATTCTTAGCATCATAAACATGTCTTCTTACTGTTGGTTTCCTTTTCATGCCATGTATTGCTCTGTGGTGAGTGGTACAAGCTCACCAACATGCCTATTTATCGTTGTTCCTGCCATGTTTGAATCTGTCATATAACTTGCTGTGTTTACATGGGTGCCAACATATTTTCAGTTCCTTTTTGGCTCATGGTCAGTAAAGGACTTTTGTTCTATGCAATTAGTAGATTCATGTCATGCCTTTGTTTGCCATGATGAATTCCTGTAACATGTTGTTTGATAGCTCTAAATATTGCAACCTGATGTTATTTCTGCTAAGCCTGAAACTGTTATCATTTGCAATCTTGCCATGTGTGTTTGAGCATGTTCTGGTGATTTCTGGAGATAGCTCAGTGTTCATGTTTTGTTATGCTTTACCTGTAAATCATGCCCATGCCTTTTGTTTTCTTGTTGAGGTCCTGTAGCATGTTGTTTTGATGCTTGCAAGATGCCTAGTTGCTGTTTTGGGCAGATTGTTATGTCTTGTTTGGAGTGTATGTGTTGCACCGTTGCTCCGTTTTGAGTGTGCTCTATATGAAACTTGCTTAGAATTGCATGTAGTTTCATATTATCATGTTGCATCCTTGTTTTGAGGTGTTTGCTTGATGTTTGGGTGCATTCTGCATCAATGCCATGTTTGACTTGTTTTGCTCATATCTTCTAGGCCGTAGCTCCGATTTAAATCAACTTTATATGTAACTTAACTAGAATCTCGTGTAGATCATCATGATACATTTTAACTTGCTGTTTAACAACTTGAACATAAGGTTCATTCAGTTCTGGACCAATTTCGAAATTTGCATATGAGGACTTACCGGAATTGTTATATGTTGTTTCCGGCCTCATTTAAACTTGCCTTGATGTGTTGCTCTTGTTTACATCATATCTTGCCATGAGTAGCTTCATGTAGCCTTGTCATGCATCAAGCCTGGTTATGCATCATGTCTTGTTCATGTGTGGTGTGTTTACCATGTTGTGTGCTTCTTCTCGATAGTTCTCGTTTCGTTGCGATCGTGAGGATTCGTTCGTCTATGCTTGGTTCGTCTTCGTGGCTTCATCTCCTTCATGGACTCGTTCTTCTTCCTTGCGGGATTTCAGGCAAGATGACCGTCACCTTGGATCTCATTACTATCATTGCTGTGCTAGTTGCTTCGTTCTATCGCTTTGCTGCGTTACCTATCTTTTGCTCATCAAGCCTCCCAAATTGCCATGAACCTCTAACCTTTGACACCCTTCCTAGCAAACCATTGTTTGGCTATGTTACCGCTTTGCTCAGCCCCTCTTATAGCGTTGTTAGTTGCAGGTGAAGTTGAAGATTGCCCCATGATGGACAGGATTATGTTGGGATATCACAATATCTCTTATTTAATTAATGCATCTATATACTTGGTGAAGGATGGAAGGCTCGGCCTTATGCCTGGTGTTTTGTTCCACTCTTGCCGCCCTAGTTTCCGTCATACCGGTGTTTTGTTCCCGTATTTTGCGTTCCTTACGCGGTTGGGTGATTTATGGGATCCCCTTGACAGTTCGCTTTGAATAAAACTCCTCCAGCAAGGCCCAACATTGTTTTTACCATTTGCCTCACCATCACCTACATTTCCCTTGGGAGTAATTAACCCGAGGGTTATCTTTATTATAGCCCCCCGGGCCAATGCTTGTCTAAGTGTTGGTCCGAACTAGAGCCCTTTGCAGCGCCCCCTCAGGGAAACTTGAGGTCTAGTTTTAGTTGTACGGATTGCTCATCCGGTGTTGCCCTGAGAACGAGATATGTGCAGCTCCTATCGGGATTGTCGGCGCTTCGGGCGGCTTTGCTGGTCTTGTTTTACCATTGTCGAAATGTCTTGTAAACCGGGATTCCGAGTCTGATCGGGTCTTCCTAGGAGAAGGTATATCCTTCGTTGATCGCGAGAGCTTATCATGGGATAAGTTGGGACACCCCTGCAGGGTATAATCTTTCGAAAGCCATGCCCACGGTTATGCGGCAGATGGGAATTTGTTAATGTCCGGTTGTAGATAACTTGACACCAGATCCGAATTAAAACGCATCAACCGCGTGTGTAGCCGTGATGGTCTCTTTTTGGCGGAGTCCGGGAAGTGAACACGGTTTTGGGTTATGTTTGACATAAGTAGGAGTTTAGGATCACTTCTTGATCATTGCTAGCTTCACATTCGTTCCGCTTGCTCTCTTCTCGCTCTTATTTGCGTATGTTAGCCACCATATATGCTTAGTCGCTGCTGCAACCTCACCACTTTACCCCTTCCATTCCCTTTAAGCTTTGCTAGTCTTGATACCCATGGTAATGGGATTGCTGAGTCCTCGTGTCTCACAGATTACTACAACAACAGTTGCAGGTACAGGTTATGTGATGATCATGACGCAAGAGCGATGCTTGCTTGCGTTGAGTTCTTCTTCTGCTTCTTCGATCAGGAGATAGGTTCTAGTTCGGCAGCCTGGGCTAGCAGGGTGGATGTCGTTTGAGCTTCTGTTTGTGTTTCATCCGTAGTCGGATGGTGCTATTATGTATTGTGATGTTGTATTCGTGTGGCATTCTATACCTCTTGTATGTATCCCCATCTATTATGTAATGTTGATGTAATGATATCCAGCTTGCAAAAGCCTTTCAATATGCGGGTCTATCCTTGGTGGGACCTTCGAGTTCCTTTTGGATAGGGTCGCATATTGGGCGTGACACCTTGGGCCCGGGGGCTATTGTCGGCGTTCTAGGAACGGGGGTCCCCAGACTTGCCTGCCTGCGGCCCGCGGCGTGGCTCAAGCAGTGGCCCAGTACAACCCATCTTCATCAACTAATGCTCAAGACCCTCGCAAGGGGCCAAGCCTCGCGGGGCGGACGGCACAAGGCCTCCTCAGGAGAGGCCTCACCAGGCAGGCTCGTGAGGGAGGCGGAGAGATCAAGGCGAGGGGTACCTCACGAGGTTCCCGTGACGCACGCCATGACGACCAAGGCCAGGCGGGCGCCAGCCCGCGCAGTGTTCTCATTTCCTCTTTGGTGTTAAGGGGGCAAGCGCAGGTGCGGAGTACCGAGGCATCAGGCAAAGGTTTCCATATCGGTGCAACGAGACTAAGGCCAGCAGGACGGCCGAATGGAGGTCATCGTGGAGCCCAGGATGGCGTCACCACCAAAGCCTTTGGCAGGCGAAGATCACCTTTAATCAGGATAGCTTGTACTAGTTGTCCCCTTTCAAAATGGTCGTTGTTGTATCCCTTCCCGCTCAATATTTGGGAAGAGGACCAGGGCCTCTATAAATAGGGCTAGCCACAACAATGGAACTCAGTTCACCTTCACACTGCACCACGCACAAGAACACCTCTCCTCGCGAGGCTGTTCTTCCCTTGTACTATTCATCATCAGCCCAAGAGGCAATCCACCACACCACACACAGGAGTAGGGTATTACACCACAACGGTGGCCCGAACCTGTATTAATATTGTGTCTCTTGTGCTGTGAGTTCATCGTGCTAGCTTAGAGATCACGCCGAGGCTGAGGGCGTGTTTCAGTAGGGGGAAATCTTTGTGCGCACCCCAGTGTTCGAACCTTAAGGGTTTTGCCGGAACCCAATATCTGACAGGCACATTGCGCCTCAAGAGCTTGTGCTTCACGTTGTTGTTCTTGAAGACGTTGAGCCTCGGCGTCTTGTTCCTCTTGATGTAGACGCGCTCGTTCTTCCTCTTGGCGATGTTGACGTTGTCGTTCGTGAGCTTGTGCAAAAGGATCTTGGTGTGGTTGAGGACGAAGTACTTGCTCGTCGACTTGCTCTTGTGGATGATTGCCGTGTAGATGATTGCGGGATGCATGCCGGTCTTGACGGGCGGCTCATCGAAGAGTGTTCGATGTCGGTGTACTTGAGCCGAAGAAGGTGTCGTCAGAGTGTCGACTTGAGCGGCTCCGTCTTGAGTATGAAGAAGTGGACGGAGGGCGGTTCACCAACAAGGCACGGATCTCGTCCATTCTTGCATCGTTCTCTTGCTTGTGAGCTTCGCAAGTCGGTGGCGAGGTTGTCGAGGCGGTCGGTCATTGCTTGTTGCTCTTGATGCAACACTCATTGTGCACCAAAGAGGTGGCTCTTGGTGACGAATGATGACATGCCGTCGTCTTGCTTCATGAAGAGTTGGTTGGTAGAAGAACTTGGCCTATCCATCATTCCAAGCAAAATGTGAGTGGGAGAAGGAGAAGAACTTATACCAAATGTACCTTGACTGATGTTGAAGATGGATCAAGATCACTCAAATGCGGACAATGAAGTAGCACAATTGGTACCAATTCTTGTCGGTTCTCACACCTACACAAGTAAAAGCTTATGGTGGAGCTTGGTTAGGATGGTGGCACAAAATTTGATGCAATTGTTAGTGAGCTTCAATAATGTTGGAAAAGATTCACAAGTTTGCAAACGCAACAAGTAGACCAAGCAAGTAGTGGTACATGGAAACACACACGCAAATAGATAGGTGGGATTGTGCAAACCAAAAATGAGCCAAAATGTGGAGTCCACGAAAATGCTCTTGTTGCACAATACTAGAGAGACGCTAGCACGATTGCACAATAGCCGGATACATAACTTCTGCACAACCTACTAGGAAAAAATGCAACGACCTCTATCCCAAGTATGCCATATGTATGGTATTTTGGTGATATGATCCAAGATGATCGTATATGACAATCTTAATGTAGTATGATGCTATGGTTCTTGCTTATAAGCTCTTTGCTAACTTTCCCTCTTTGCTTAAACACTTGTTTGTCTCTTTCACTTTTGAGCTCTTTTCTCATGCAAAATTTCACGAACCAAGATAGCAATTGTGTATGCGATGACAACTTTGTGACACAAACGATAATGCCAAGATATGCACCACTATTGTATGGTATGTATGCTATGGAGTATGATCACTAATGTGCACAAGTCACGTTGTCGGCAATACTCAAAGGCTAGTCTCGATGGGTAAGCAATGCAAAAGTAAGGCTATGTGGTTATCAATGCAATTGAATGGGATGACAAAGATGTTGTCGAGATTACCATCCTTGGCGATGATGAGTCCTTTGTGAAGATGAGCGGTGGTGATGATGTCGAACTGTACCTATATAGCCAAAACACAATAGTACATGGGAACCACAACCCAAAACCTCAAAGACCAAAATGTGTCAAAATCATCATAGGTGGAAACGGTAAGTGATGGTGGTGCTTGCGGAAAGTGGTGGTGGTATGTGGAAGTATGCGTGGGCACCGGGAAAAATTGGGCGAAAAGTAGGCGGAAAACGGGGTGGTGGACGGAGTTACTGTAGTCAGGGGCCGGATGTCCGGGTCAGGGGCCAGATGTCCGGGGGACACGGCCGGATGTCCAGGCGCCTGGATCATGGCCGAACGAGATGAACTCCATGGGAAAAAGGCTAACTCCGGGGCAAAATTCGGACGATTTAGTGGATGAAAATTACGCAGAAGATGGGGGAAAGCTAGATCCACACGTGGCAAAGCAGATCCGTGGATCAAATCCAACAAAACTTCATCACACCAACAAATCACAAAAGATTTTTGGGCCTACTTTTGGCGGGGATTTTCGGATTTAGGACAAAAACAACAAGATCAAGCTAGAAAACACGGGGTAGGGGCTCCAAAAACGTGTCCAACGTGGCTCATGATACCAAGATGATGTAGCATAGAACCCTAGAGGCCGATCATGCACGTTTGGAGTGGATCCCTACAAGGAACACGAAGAACATGAGGAGGGGAATGAGAGAAAAACACGAGAAATCACTCAACCAACAAGAACAAAGTCACACATGTGCTAGATCATCGAAACACATGAGAGGTACAAGATCCAAATCCAGCAGGAGACGATACTAAGGGTAACCGGTTCTTCTCCGTGAGGAGGTCTTGATGATGGTCGTCTCCGGATGGAGGTCTTGAATCCAGGTGGATCTTCTCCGAAGAGGTGTCGGTCCTTCACGAGGAGTAGATCTCGATTGGATGAGCGAGGCTCTATCTCACAAATGAGCTAAATCAACGCTAAACCTAGAAAGAGGTCGGAGGAGGAGTATATATAGTGTAGGGGGCGAGGGGGTACATGGGACATGACCCTTATACTGTTCACAGACAGGGGAGGCCGGATGTCCGGGCTGTCGGGTCGGATGTTCAGGCTGGCCTGGCGCCATCTTGGATCTCCTTGGGAAGAGCTAGTCCGGATGTCCGTGCGGTGGCCGGATGTCTGGTGCGACGCGAAGGGCCTGATGTTTGGGGTCACGGCCGGATGTCCGGAATGTCGGGGCAGGCTTTTGTACTCCTTGGACAGCTTGTCCGGATGTCCGAGTTGTAGGATGGATTTCCGGGGCGACGGGCCGGATGTCCGGGCTGGACGCCAGATGTCCGGGCCCTGTAGCTTTGGCTGCAGATCCTGGGCTGTGGGAGAGATCTCCAGGGGCCGGATGTCCGGGGCTTGGAAGCTGCCTTTGTCTTCTTCTGTTGGTTCTCTTTGTTCGTGGACTTGGGAGCTTGTCCATCTTCATGTGCATCCTTGGGAGGGTCCTCTTGGTACCTAAGCATGCACAACATTCCGGATTTAGGTAGTAGCCATGTCTCGAGAAGATCATATGAGAAATCACTAAGGAGAGAAGTCACCTCAGTCTCGAGAGCTCTAGCTCGTGCTCTTGTCATGGGTCCTCTTGGTGCTTGGTGAGACGATGGTAGGTCCATGGGGATGACCGAAGGATGCTCCGCATCAGCATTCCTCTGACTCATATCCCTCTTTGCATCGATCATGAATATTTACCTACACCAAATTTGTTTCGATAGGGTGTATTTGCTACTGAAAGTCAAGTGATATCTGTCATTCCATTGGGAATTGGGAGATTGCAGAACCGCTTCGTGGTCGGCGGCTACGTGCGCAAGTGTGTGGTGTTGCGAATATCTATAGGGTTGAAGGTCTGTTGCATTGGCACCGGGGGTACAGCCGGAGAGTTCGAGAGCATCTCACAAGTTATCCAACAAGTTCATCATCAAGATCATGCACTCACTTAGAAGATCGGGCCACCCCTTATCATCTTGGTATCAGATTTCCAGCGTTTACTCGATGAGCATCCACCAATCCCTTAGATTAGTTCTATTTTTGTCCTATACATAAAAAGCCATGCAAAAAATATTAGGGTTTAGAATTTTTTCCATAGCCTAGATATCATCAGTTCCAAGTTTTAGTTGCTGATCATTGTCTTTTATTTGCATAACTTACTTTCTGATCTGGGTCGTTGTATGTTGTCTAGGTTTTCCTTTTCTCATGTTGGAGTCGTTTGGTTGCTATCAAGTCTATTCGTCCGAGTCAAAATTTGTTTGGTTAGATTAACATTCCAAATCAGATTGTGTTTCCTTTGATAACCATATTCGTCCTTTCTTCTTTTGCGTAGCACTTTCCTATTGAGACTAGCATATCCTTTGCTCTTCGGGTTGCTCATATAGGAATTTGGAGAGCGCATCTTTTGTTTTGGCAAAATCAGATTGGTTACTAATTCTTTAGTTACTGATAAAAAAACAAGAGAGAGAGAAAGAAAAAAAAGGAGAAAGAAACAAAGAAAATGAAAAAAACAAGGAGGAAAAGAAAGCTACACGTGAAAGTTGCACATAATTTTGGAGAGTTTGTTCAATTTTTCTGCCACGTTCATTGCACTAGTAGATTGAGCAATCTTGTGCCCGTATAAATTGAGCGATTTGGTAGCGTCTGTCTTGTGCATTTTCAACACGAGCATTACTCCGACATTCCAGAATTTTGAGCTCAGTTTCAGAGTTGCATTTGCCCCACTTATCTCCATCATGTGTGTTTTCGTGGTTCTTTTTTTATCATACGATCAACACTATGATTTGTGAATTGGTGTTGATAGGTATTCCAACCAAGCTCCACCATATACCATGGTTTGTTGTGTGATTGTTTTCACCCTCGGTATTGGCTACATCACATCGATGCATGTTTTGCCCATACAAGTTGGTAAGCTTTTCTAATTCACTTTGGAATGGTAGGATACCTTGTTTTCTTTCAGTTTTGAGTGAGTTGAGAGTTTTCCACATACACTATATTTTCTGTGAGTACTAATCTCCTAATTATGTCCGACGAGTCTTTTGATGTACAGCAGAAAAGGGATCCTAAATTCGTGGTGCATTGCAACGAATATGAAGCTCTCCGTGATCATCTTCAGCGACAAATTCAGTGTGCAACCGATCCTATAAATGGGAATGTGCAGAACATGGAGTTGGATCTAAAGGATGCCACAGAAACCATCACAACAACACAATGGCAAGTTACTGAAATTCAGGGGACTCTAGTTACCTTGCATCAAGCTTTGGCTGCGTTGCAACAGTCCGTTGATCGCCAACAAAATTAGCAGTGTGATGATGATGATGGTGAAGCTAGGGTTCATGGTGATAACGATGGTGTTGCAGCTGCTAATGCTGCCAATGTTCAAGGTGCTGCAGCACATCATGCACAATTACAGCAAGCTAACCAGGACCGGCAAGCTCCACACAAGCTGGTTGTTGCTAGCCAAGATGGTGGTCGTGGTGGTGGCCGTGCTGGTGCCATGGTCGTAGTTCGTGGATTTGCCCCTTTTCGTGCACGCCGTCGATTTGATGATGATGCTTTTGCACAACCAGCCAACCATAATGATGATGGACTAGGCAAGCCAAAGTTAACCATCCCTGTCGGTGGGAACGGCACCTATGGGATCACTGGAATCCCTACTAGGGTCGGCGGGCGTGAGGTTGTGGAAAGAGCAGGTCTAGGAGCCAGCACAAAGATCGTTTACCTAGGTTCGGGCCACGAGGATGCGTAATACCCTAGTCCTGCTTTGGTGTATATTGGAGTGTTCTTGTGTTCTTGAACTAGCTACGGTGCGTGCGTAGTCCAAAAAGCTGAATCCCTCTCCAGTATGCCTTGGGCCTCCTTTTATAGGAAAGAGGGGACACCACAGTGGCACACAGGAGGTGGAAAGTGTAAAGTAGCTGAGTTTATCGCCCGTCATTATGGGACAACATGCATTAAATGCGCCCCTTAGGTGTCCCCTTTCTTTATCAGGGACGGTAATGAGGCCCGTCCCGTCCGTCGCCGCCCCGCCTTGCTTCGACACGCGTCTAGGCCAACGAGGCATGCAGCGCTGTGTAGGCTGGCAGGCTGCTGAGCTGGTGCGGCAGTAGGGTCTTCACGAAGATCTGCATGCCACCACGCAGGTGCTTGCCGAGTTGGTCTAGAGACCGCATGTCGCCACGCAGGTGCTCGCCTAGCTAGCTGGGATGGCAGCTGCATGGGAACGGCGGTGGAGTCTTGGCAGGTGTGGGCCTGTCCGTGGCCCTGCTGATGTCCTCGGCAAGGGTCTTGTCGGGGTCCCGGCAAGGGTCTTGCCATGGCATCGCAGTCATCCCCGGCAAGGATCTTGTCGGAGGTCTCGTGGATTTCCTCGGCGAGGATTTTGCCAAGGATCGTCGTCTTTTGGTCCTCATTTGATCTTGCATGCTTATGATCTTCACAAAGATATGCATGCCACCATAGAGGTGCCTCCTGAACCTTGGTTCCGATGTGGTTGATGGCGTTGGAACCCTTGGGCTCAAGGGTGGCGCTCTTAGCTGGCGTCGGGCAAGTTGCCCCGGCAAGGCTCTTGCCGGGGCCGCAGAGGCCGCCCCGGCAAGATCTTGCCGGGGGAGCCCACCTCTCCCTCTTGCTCTTTGTGTTTCTGGTCTTGGCGCTGCCTTGATTATCTTGGGGCTTTGTCTTCCCTCCTCTGCCCTGCTTAGTGTGGCCGTAGGCGCGGCTCTGACTGCCAGTGCACAAGTAAAGGGGTACAAAGGAGAGCCTCTACTTTCGTACACCGACAGGAGCCCCCGGGCTGGGGCCACAAATAAGTGCGACGCGTTGTTGGGCTAGGCCCAGAACGGTGCGCGGGCAGGCGGGACGGATTTTTACCGCAGTAACTCCTTCGTCCACTGCGTTTCCCCACGACCCGTGTTGGATGCGTGACATGGGGATCGTGCATGGGGTGACCTAAGCATGCCTGCGTCATCCTGCGGTGAATAGCAAAGATGCGGCTCGCATGTCCCTTTAAGACTGTAGGGCCGCTGCTTATTTACTTTCTCCGCCTTGGAATTTTCATTCCATGTTTCCCACTACGCCCGCCCCTTGCGCCACGTACACCGCATGCACGGCGTGGGGTAGGTGACAGACGCAAGGGATATGGGAAGGCGTGCATGGGCCGATACTCACGCGCCTTCAATTGGGCGGGGAGGGCGGTCGATGGCCTCGCCTGAGCTAGTCCTTCGGCCTCCCTTGCCCAACTATAAAAAGGGGACTCAGGGGCAGGAGGAAAAGCATCTCTCTGCGTCTCCCCTTCGTCGCCATTCTCCATCCATTGCTATGCCGAGAGGGCACGCCGGTGTTCCGACAGCGTGCCCCTCCTTCCCCTCCTTCCCAAGAGCTCGTGGTGGTAGAGACGGCGGTGAGAGGAAGGGGAGAGGGAGAGGCCGAGGCCGTCGTGGCGCTCGGGGAAGAGGACGACGGGGCGGCGCGCCGGCCTCGCCTCTGCCAGCGGCCCCTCTCCTAATGGAGGGTCACGTCGGAGACCGGCCCCGCGAGTTCGTCATCAAGCTGCACCGGCCAGTGTGTCGTCGTCTTCGCCTTCCTACTCCGTTTGCTCAGGAGATGGAGCTCGACGCGCCATAGTCTCTGAGGTTGCATATGAGGGGTTGTGGGAATGGCAGCATGCGGGTCGACGTTGACTTCCCCGCCCCTCATGTCATATATCTTTGGCGCGGATGGAAGGCCTTCGCGCGTGCCCACAGCCTGTCGGAGGGGCTCGTTCTCCACTTCAAATTAATGGAGAACGGCATGCTCTCCGTCAAGGTCTTTGGGCACATGGGAACTCGCCTGAGGTGTTGCGTGGAGAGTTCCTCCGATGATGAAGACTCCTCCACAAGTGAGAGTGGCGAGGAGGACAGCGACAACGACGTTGAGGGTGTCAAGCGGGAGGATGACGGGTCCGACTAGGTGTCAGACACACCGTCCCTGGGCGGGGCCGGCAGCATTAGCATCTGCACCTAGCCCTTCCTCCTGGCAAAGCAATTTGCCGGGGGTGGGGCCAGCTCCTTGAACTTCTCGGGACCGTCTCCTTGGGCGGCTGGCGTGGGAAGGCCGGAGAAGGTGAAGAAGGCGGGTGGCGGGCCGTCAAGTCGGAGTACGATGGCACCGACGCCTTCATAGTGTATTGGTGGCCCGCTGCCTCATCTTTCGGCTCTTCTCCCGGCACCATCGTCACCAGCCCTCTTCCGGACGGCCACCGGGATGTTCTCTTGGTGTCTTCTGCTGCTCGTACCTCTCATAGGCACTTCTCTTGCCCTCCCGCCATCTTGTTCCATTTCTTGGGGAGAGGGGCAAGAAAGGGATTACGGACATCTTATCTCTTTTTAGTTAAATTTAGAACTTGTAATCCCCTTGCTCACGTTTACATTCCGTATGAACTGTACCTGTATGGGACGTATTAATGAAAAAAGGGTGCTTGTTGGGTTCTTTGTGTGTGAGCGAAGCCCATGCCAAGGAACGAATCCTTGTTATTTTTAAGATAAACATTATCGCCCGGTAACAGGCCTTGCCCTCCCGTTACTCCATTCGACCATACTCACGCTCTTAGCGGAGGCAGGGGCGAAATAGGGTTAGGCCCTATGCTCGCTTCCTTGTCACCGCGGCTACAACCAAATTCTGACCCAGGGAATAGCTATTGGGTACAAGAAAAGGGGAGCACGGTAGCCTAGGAATAAAACGAGGTTTCATACGTGGCAATTCCATACAGAAATGCATAACAGGGGATACAAGACTTATTTGAATCTGCAGCCCCCGGCAACCTTGGCTTGCCGTGGTTGGACCCTTGTGTCTTCAGCTCCCGACAACCTTGGCTTGCCGGGACCGGAGTGCCGGCTCATTATCTTTCTTCCAAATAGCTCCGCAGAAATGTCCATGTACCCTGCAAACCAAAGAGGACGGAAAGGAACAGAGAGACGCATACTCAACCTCTATGCTAGGGGTTAGTCGCCGCTAAGCACTATCAACCCTAACCGAGGGAGAGACTCAACCTAGCATGCATGCTATAACTTAGGGCACTAGTGCTTCATTTATTTATGCCCAGAGTCTACGCCTGGCTTTGTACAGAGGGTTACATGCCTTGCCGGCAGGGCTTGTACAAAATGTGGTCTGCCGGGGGGCCCGACAACCGCACCTTATGGGTAAAACTTACGAAGATGCTCGATGTTCCAGGAGTTGCTCACTGGAATGGCATCTTCAGTCTCCAGGCAGACTGCGTCGGGCCTGGTGACTCGTATTACCCGATAAGGGCTTTCCAACTTCGGCGTCAACTTGTTGGAATTCTTGGTCGATTGAACGCATCGAAGAACAAGGTCGCCTTCCTCAAAGCTTCGGGCATGAACCCTGCGGCTATGGTAGCGGCGCAAGGCCTGCTGGTAGCGCGCTGTTCTCGCAGCCGCCTGAAGATGATCTTCCTCGAGAAGCGTTGTGTCATCTTGGCGCAATCGCTCTTGCTCAAGCTTGTCATAAGCAAGCACTCGAGGTGACCCATATGTGAGTTCCTTGGGGAGAACTGCCTCTGCCCCGTTTACCAGGGCAAAGGGTGTCTGGCTGGTGGCTCGGTTTGGCATCTTTCTGATCGACCAAAGAACCGCCGACAACTCATCAATCTAGCGCCTTTCGCTCTTGTGCAGCCTGTCAAAAGTCTTTGTCCTTAGGCCTCGCAGTACTTCAACATTTGCCCTCTCCGCCTGGCCGTTGCTTTGTGGGTGTGCCATGGAAGCGAAACAGACCTTGCTGCTGAGGTCTTGGATGTATTACATGAAGGTGTGGCTTGTGAACTGCGTGCCGTTGTCGGTGATGACTCTATTTGGCACACCGAAACGGCAGACTAGCCCCTTGAAGAATTTGACGCTGACTGCGCTGTCACCTTCCTCACTGCCTCCACCTCCGGCAACTTGGTGAACATGTCGATCGCAATGTACAAGTACTCAAAGGCCCCGATAGCACGGGGAAAAGGGCCCAGTATGTCGAGCCCCCAGACCGAAAATGGCCACGAGAGAGGGATTGTTTGAAGGGCTTGAGCTGGCTGATGAAGCTTCTTTGAATGGAACTGACACACTTCACACTTTGTTACTAGTGGGGTTGCATCCTGGAGGGCAGTGGCCCAGAAGAAACCTTGCCAGAAGGCCTTGCCGGCAAGGGCCCTCGACCCTATGTGGGAGCCACATATTCCTCCATGTATCTCTGCCAACAAGTCCAGTCCTTCCTCCCGGGGAATGCACTTCAATTTCACACTGTTTGGTCTTTTTATGTACAGAATGCTGTCAACAAACTAGTACATGGCAGACCGATGGCTACTTTCTCTGCTTCTTCCTGCTCCTTAGGAAGCTCCCCTGTTTGGAGGAATCGGACGGTACGTTGTGCCCATGCCGGAGCCTGGGGCTCGACGGCAAGGACTAAAGGCAGTTCCTCCGCCATGGGAGCGTCTGTCTCTATGGCCAGGGATTGACACCCTGTCAGAGTCGGCTGGCCCACAGCAGGCTCAGTGTCCATGGCAGCATCTTCGCCAGCGGCTCCTGGGAGCTCGGTGGGAAAGTACTTGCGGGGGCCTGATTTCCTCCGGTTGTTCTTCTCTGTCGATGGTTCAATGGATGGTTGAGTTAACCGAAGCACAAAAGTACCTGGTTCCATAGGTAGTTTGAGGGCAGCGCGCTTCGACAGGTAGTCGGCGATGTCATTCTCCGCTCGGGGAACATGCTCCACCTGTATAGCGTCAAAACGGTCCTCCAGCTTCCTCACCTCATCCACGTAGGCCTCCATTAACAGGCTTTGACAATCTTTGTTGAATTTCTTGACGACAAGCTGTGAATCACCTATGACAACGAGCCTCTTGATCTCGAGGTCTGCCGTGATCCTTAGACCGGCAAGCAATCTCTCATATTCAGCAGTGTTGTTCGTTGACATCTCCCTAGGAAAGTGCATCTGGATTACATACTTGAGGTGCTCTCCAGTGGGTGCGACGAGGAGCACACCAGCACCAGTGCCTTGCAGCGAGAAAGCCCCGTCAAAGTACATAATCCAGTTGCGACTTGCTTCCTTGCTGGGAAGAGTGGTCTACTGGATCTCTTCGTCTTGTGTCGAGGTCCACTCTGCAATGAACTCTTCCAAAATTCTGATCTGGATCGTCGAGGTACTTTCAAACTTCAAACCAAAGCTCGACAGTTCCAAGGCCCATTCCACAATCCTCCCTGTTGCGTTCGAGTTATGCAGTATCCGTTGCAACAGGAGGCGGGTGACGACGATGATCTCGTGCGCTTGGAAGTAATGACGCAGCTTCCTCGAGGCCATGAGGAGGCCGAAGAGCAGTTTCTGCACACCGGAGTACCTTGACCTAGCCCCCTGCAAGAGGGAGATGACAAAGTAAACCGGGTGCTGCATCATCTTGTTCTTCTGCACCACCTCACCTGGCTGCACAGGCCCTGTCCCGCCAGCGTTAGACCCTGTCGGGGGCCTCACCTTGCCGGGAACAGGCCCTGCCGGGAGGAGATCTGGCTCACCATCCGCCAGTCCTACCATTGCCACTGCCCCTTCATCAACCTCCCTCTGCGCCACTAGCGCGGCGCTGACCACTTGATTCGTTGCTGCTAGATATAGCAACAGCTACTCTTGTGGTTTAGGTGCAACCAGTATCGCTATGGAGGAGAGGTATTCCTTCAAGTCCTGCAGCGCTGCTTCGGACTCTGGGGTCCATTCTATTGGGCCTGCCTTTTTCAAGATTTTGAAAAAGGGAAGGGCACGCTCAGCAGACCTGGAGATGAATCTGCTCATGGCGGCAACGCAGCCAGTGAGCCGACGCACATCCTTGATCCACTTAGGTGCCTCAATCTGCTCAATGGCCTTGATCTTGTCTGGATTTGCCTCGAACCCACGCTGTGACACAAAGAACCTGAGAAGCTTGCCGGACGGAATGCCGAAGACACACTTCTTAAGGTTCAGCTTGAGGTTGATCTTGCGCAGATTCACAAACGTTTCTTCCAAATCTTGTACAAGTGTTGCCTTGTCCTTGGTTTTGGCTACTATGTCATCCATATAAGCTTCCATATTTCTATGTAGCTGGGGCTCAAAACCAATCTGGACTGCTGTTGCAAACGTCGAGCTAGCACTCTTCAACCGAAAGGCATCCGTAAAAACCAATACATACCACATGGGCTGATGAATGTTGTCTTCTCTTCATCTTCTCTCTTCATGAAAATCTGATGGTATCCTGAGTATGCGTCAAGGAATGATAATAGGTCACCCCCGGCCGGAGTCAACAACCTGGTCAATGCACAGCACCGAGAAAGGGTCTTTTGGATAGGCCTTATTGATATTTGTGTAATCAATATACAGCCTCCACTTCCCATTTGCCTTGCGCACCACCACCGGATTGGCCAACCACGTCGCATAGAGTACTCTTCTCACCAAGCCTGCCGCTTCCAACTTCCTGATCTCTTCTATGATGAACTCCTTCCTTTCCAGAGCTTGCTTCCTGACCTTCTGCTTGATGGGTCGTGCATGAGGACATACATCAAGATGGTGCTCAATCATCTCCCTGGCAACGCCGGGGATGTCAGATGCTTGCCATGCATACACATCGACATTCGCCCGCAAGAAAGTGACGAGCGCGCCTTCCTATTTGCTATCAAGAGTGGAGCTTATGGTGAAAGCCCCTCCCATGCCATCCTCCTTGACAGACACCTTCTTGGTCTCTGGCGGTGAAGCTCTGGATTTCTTGCTCTTGCCGGTGGAGCTCTCTGGCACGTCCTTAATGGGAGCACAACACTCCGAAGAGGTGCGCTTGCCAGAGTGGGTGCGAGAGGTCTTGCCAGTCTTCTTCCCTCCCGGGGCTTCAACAGCAGGAGCAAGTGCCTTAGCGGCAGTCGCTGCAACTACTTCCTAGTAGAGTCAGTCGGTGCAAATCAACGCATCCTTCTTGTCGGAGGGGACGATGATGATGGTCATCGGCCCAGGCATCTTCAGCATGATGTAGGCATAATGTGATGCCGCCATGAACTTGGCTAATGCTGGGCAGCTGAGGATCCCATTGTAGGGCAAGGGGATCTCGGCTACATCAAAGACAATCCTCTCTATCCTGTACTTCAACTCTCCTCCAAATGTCATGGGCAGCGTGACCTTACTCCTTCCTGGGTTGACCCCTTGAAACATGCCCGTCTCTTCGAGGTCTCCATCAAGAATCTGTAGCCTTTTGTTCACAACAGGCGAGATCAAGTTCAGACCGGCCCCGCCATCAACTAGCATCTTCGTCACCTTGAGGTTGCGTATCGTTGGTGAAACTAACAACGGCAGACACCCGAACGCAGTTGTGCGGTCAGGGTGGTCCTCGGTGTCAAAGATGAAAGGTGTGCTGGACCACTTCAGTGGCTTCTGTGCGTCGAATGATGGCTCTGCCACTGTGATCTCACGCGCCCACTGCTTGAGTTGGCGGTGAGAGGTGTGCAGCGAGGCGCCACCATCGACGCACATGGCCTCCGTAGCTTTCTGAAACTCATGGTTGCCGGACTCGTCGTCCTCGTCATGATCATCGTCTTCCTACTTCTTGTCGCGGCCCCGGGCGGGTCACTCTTGTTGGTTATCCTTGCCACGGCGGCATCCTTGGCCACCATGTTTCTTGTTGGATCCTTCGGCATCGTCCTGACCCTTCTCCTTGTCCCGCCTCTCATACTCAGCTTTTTGCTTCTCAGCAAGCAACTCAACTTGTCGGCAGTTTTGGAGGTCGTGGCTTTTTGTGCGGTGGATCTTGCAGTATTGCTTGTCGGAGCTTCCTGGCTTGTCGGCAGCCGCCAAGGCCCGGCAAGCGGCACACCCAGCAATTTCCTTGCCAGGGTCGCTTGCCTTGGCCTTCTTAGCAGCGCTGGATTCGTCGAATCCCTCGACGGCAAGCAAGGTCTTGCCCTTGCGCTTTCTGTTGCGGCACTGACCCTTCTTCATCGGGGCGGCGGTGTCCTTGTCTGTGGAATCGTTTTCCGCACCAGCGTCCTGGCCGGGGTACTTCCTCCCCTCTTCAGCTCGAGCGCACCAATTGGCCAGAACATAAAGTTCGGCTACATCCTTGACCTTGTTCATCGCCAGCTCTTCATGCATCTTGCGCTTGCACACATTCTGATGGAATGCGCTAATCACGGCGGCGGGATGAACATCTGGGATGTTGTACTGCACCTGGGTGAATCTCTGTATGTACTTGCCCAGGTTTTCACCTTCCTTCTGGGGATGATATGCAAATCGCTTGCCTGGCCATGAGCTTGATGGCCTCCAGTGAAATCACCAACGAACTCATGGCACAAATCCGACCAAGAAGAAATGGAATCCGCCGTCAAGTGCATCAACCATGACATGACATTGGGCTTAAGTGCCAATGGGAAGTAATTGGCAAGCACCTTGTCGTTGTGGGCCCCGGTAGCCTGCATCGCCATGGTGTAGATGCTGAGGAACTCTGACTGGTGAGTCTTGCCATTATACTTCTCGCCAACGTCGGGCTTGAACGTGCGGTGGGAGGGCCACTGGAACTGCCGCAGCTCACGGGTAAAGGCTGGGCAACCCACCTCGTAAGGTAGGCCAGCATAGCCTCCCGGTACAGGGTGGTCCATAGTGGGTCCCGCCCGCCTATCTGACTGGTGGCGTGCATCATGCCGATGTTTGATGGTGGTTCGAGCGTCTTCAAGGGATCGCTCCCGAAGAACTTGGCGCTGATCATGGTGGGTCCATGGATCGGACGATGCTATGGAAATGTTATCACAAGCGTCATCACGACGGACCGACACCCGCGGTAAGTGGCATGAGGGAGGAGAGTGCACCGTGGCTACATCACCTCGGGCTCTTCCACCATTGGCATGTGGTGGCTCGACGGAGCGTCGGCCTATGGGCCCTGCTGGTTGCGGCTCATCTTTGTTGGTGATGCCAACGAGGCTCCGGACAGTGGCTCTTCATTCGTGGAGCTTCTCCGCAGCAGGAGGAAAGTCAAGGAGTAGTTGTGTGCGCGCCAAAGCTTCTGCTGACATGGGCGGCAGCGAAAGCTGCGTGGACCGTGACGCGCTCCCACTTCTAACCACGTTAGAAGGAGCTCTATCACGGCCTTGCGGCCGTACGCCATTTTCGCCAACACTTCGACATGCATGCTGGCCTTCTTCGTCCCGCGAAGGATGCGCGAGACTCTTCCCACAGCGGCGCCCGGGGTCACCAACATGGTGACGCTGCTCATCACGCACAACTTGGGAAGAGCGCATCATGGGCGCCGGCGTAGGTGTCTTGGAGGTCACCGCGCCACCGGTAGGTGCCACGGCGCCGCCCCTGGAGGGCCCCGCGCCGCTTGCGGGGGGCCCAACTCTGTCTTTGGATTTGGCGGTGTGCGGCGAACGACGCCGCTCGCTAGGCTTTGGCTGCCAGAGCGATGTGGGTGTTTGCAGGCCGCGCCATGGGTTCTGTCCGCGACCACCCCGCTACTCGCCCACACCAGTACGGGCCGTCCGGCTCCGGATGAACCAATCGCTGTCGTCGTCTTCCTCTTGGGAGCCGTGGCGACGAAGGACTGCTAGACTAGCTGCTAGACCGGATTTTCACAGCTGCGTCCCCTGCCTGGCGCGCCAAAGATGTCAGTGGGAACGACACCTATGGGATCACTGGAATCCCTACTACGGTCCACGGGGGCAAAGGGTGTGGAAAGAGCGGGTCTAGGAGCCAGCACAAAGATCGTTTACCCAGGTTCGGGCCGCAAGGATGCGTAATACCCTAGTCCTGCTTTGGTGTATATTGTGGTCTTCTTGTGTTCTTGAAATAGCTAGGGTGCGTGCGTAGTCCAAAAAGGCGAATCCCTCTCCAGTATGCCTCGGGCCTCCTTTTATAGGAAAAAGGGGATGCCACAGTGGCACACAGGAGGTGGAAAGTGTACAGTAGCTGAGCTTATCGCCCGTCATTACGGGACAAAACACATTAAATGTGCCCCTTAGGTGTCCCCTTGCTTTATCGGGGACGGTAACGAGGCCCGTCCCGTCCGTCACCGCCTCGCCTTGCTTCGACACGCGTCCAGGCCAACGAGGCGTGCAGTGCCATGTAGGTTGGCAGGCTGCTGAGCTGGTGCGGCGGCAGGAAGATCTGCATGCCACCACGCAGGTGCTTGCTAAGTTGGTCTAGAGACTACACGTCGCCACGCAGGTGCTCGCCTAGCTGGCTGGGCTGGCAGCTGCATGGGAACAGCAGTGGAGTCTTGGCAGGTGCGGGCCTGGCCACGGCCCTGCTGATATCATCGGCAAGGGTCTTGCTGGGGTCCCGGCAAGGGTCTTGCCGTGGCATCGCGGTCGTCCCCGACAAGGATCTTGCCGGAGGTCTCGTGGATTTCCTCGGCGAGGATTTTGCCGAGGATCATCGTCTTCTGGTCCTCATTTGATCTTGCATGCTTATGATATACACGACAATATGCATGCCACCATAGAGGTGTCTGCCGAGCCTTGGTTCCGATGTGGTTGATGGCGTTGGAACCCTTGGGCTCAAGGGTGGCGCGCTTTGCTGGCATCGGGCAAGTTGCCCCGGCAAGGCTCTTGTCGGGGCCGCGGAGGCCGCCCCGGCAAGGGTCTTGCCGGGGGAGCCCACCTCGCCCTCTTCCTCTTTGTGTTTCTGGTCTTGGCGCTGCCTTGATTATCTTGGGGCTTTGGTTTCCCTCCTCTTCCCTTCTTAGTGTGGCCGTTGGCGCGGCTCTGGCTGCCCGTGCACAAGTAAAGGGGTACAAAGGAGAGCCCCTACTTTTGTACACCAACAGTCCCCAAGTTTGTTGGTTATACCGATGTTGAAGAGTACGTCAATTGGGAGTTGAAGGTGGAAAAATTATGGTGCGTGCAAGAGTACACCGAGGATAGAAAAATAAAACTTGCATCTTCTGAATTTGATGACTATGCTTTGCTTTGGTGGGATAATATTGTACAGTTCAGAATTGAAGATGGTGAACGTCCCATTGTTACATGGAGAGCTATGAAGGAAGAGATGTGTGCTCCCTTTGTTCCACGCAAATATATTCATTCTCTCTATGAAAGATTGCAGAATTTGAGGCAATGTACTTCTTCCGTGGATGAATATTTTCAGGAGATGGAGCTTATTATGCAGCGTGCTAGAGTGTGTGAAGAGCCTAAGCAAACAATGCATCGATTTCTCTCTGGTCTAAACTATAACATCAAGCATATTGTTCGTCTTCACCAATATTATGACATGACAGATTTGTTACACCAAGCACGTGGGGCCGAATTGCAAGTGACTGAGGATGCTAAGTTTACATCTCGCACAACAACGAGTAGAGGTTGTTTTACACCATGAACATCACCTAGTGTGGAGCCTACTCCTAGTTCCACTCCTAGTTTTTGTGGTAATGCTTCTTCCAAATTAGATTCGGTGATCTCTAATGCAAAGAAACCGACGCAACCTGCTGCTAGTGTTGCTGGTTCTACTAATTCTACAGCAAGAAACAAGGACATGAGTTGTCAGACATGTGGTCGAAGGGATCATTTTAAGAAAGATTGTCCCAATAAAAAGGTTATGTTGATTAATGGGGATACAACAGAATATGAAACCGATGATGATGGTGACCCTGATTCTGAAATTTGGGAGGAAGATGAAGATGCTTCAATAGATTCTTATGCTACACACTATCCTACAATTGTTTGTCCGCCCAAAGTGCTAAGTGTTATGCCTAGTCCTACAGAACAGCGGTGCAATTTGTTTCAAACAAAGGCCGTTGTTGGTCCTGGTAAGGTGTGCAAGGTTATAATTGATGGTTCCTATGACAGTGTGTCACTTGTTGTTGGGACGCCCATGGCAGTATGATAGAGATGTCTGTAACAATGGGAGGGCCAACACATATCATTTAAATTGGTGTGGCAAGGAGGTTACTTTGAGTCCTATGACACCGCAGTAAATTGTAAATAAATCTCATCAAAAAATTGAAGTTAACCTTGAAAAAGAGAGTGAGAGATTAGATATGAGAGAGACTACACTTCCGGTGAGTGAGAGCCACAAGCCAAATCTGAGTGGTCAAAATAAAAGTGAGGGAGTGAATTCCTTAGTTATGTTAGACACCAAATCTTATTTGAGAGAGTTTTGTGAGGATCACACTGCTATACCACTTGTGCTGTTGTGCAAGGGTCAAAATTTGGTTTCTAATGACATGACCCCTCTCTCTATTGGTGTTTCTAATGTATTGTAGGAATTTAGTGATGTGTTTCCGGAGGAGGTACCCGCTGGTTTAACGCCATTGCGAGGTATAGAGCATCAAATTGATTTGATACCAGGAGCATCACTCCCCAATAGAGCACCATACCGCACCAACCCCGAGGAAATAAAGGAAATTCAAAAGCAAGTACAAGAGCTTCTAGACAAAGATTATATTCGCGTGAGCTTAAGTCCTTGTGTTGTTCCTGTAATTTTAGTCCCTAAGAAAGATGGTACATGGCGCATGTGTGTAGATTGTAGAGCTATAAATAACATCACTATTCAATATCGTCATCCTATTCCACGTTTAGAAGATATGTTACATGAATTGAGTGGTGATGCTGTTTTCTCTAAAATTGATTTGTGTACTAGTTATCATCAAATTAAGATGAAAGAAGGGGATGAATGGAAGATAGCCTTGAAAACAAAGTTTGGTTTATATGAGTGGTTAGTCATGCCTTTTGGGTTAACTAATGCACCTAGTACTTTCATGAGATTAATGAACCATGTTTTCAGGCATTTCATTGGTAAATTTGTGGTTGTATATTTTGATGATATACTTATTTACATCCGCAATGAATCTGAACATAGTGATCATATTCGACAAGTTTTGCAAGTGTTGCATGATGCTCAGCTATATGGTACTCTTGATAAGTGCATATTTTGCAAAGATAAGGTCATATTTCTCGGATATGTTGTTTCCAAGCAGGAGTTGAGGTAGATGAATCAAAAATAGAAGCTATTAAAAATTGGCCTATCCTATGAATGTTAGTAGTATGAAGCTTTCACGGTCTTGCTGGTTTCTATAGACGCTTTGTGAAAGATTTCAGAACTATTGCTGCACCTTTGAATGAGCTCACAAAAAAGGGTGTTGATTTTGTGTGGGTGCAGCCCAAGATAATGCTTTTGATGAGCTGAAATGTCATTTGACTACTTCACCTTTCCTTATACTTCCTGATTTCACTAAGCAATTTGAGATTGAATGTGATGCTAGTGGAATTGGTATTGGAGGTGTGTTGATGCAAGAGGGTAACCCGATTGCATATTTTTTGAAAAACTTAATGGTATAAAATTGAACTATCATGTTTATGATAAAGAATTGTATGCTCTAGTTCGTGTCCTTGAGGTTTAGCAACATTATTTGTGGCCAAAAGAATTTATCATACATTCTGATCATAAGGCTCTAAAATATTTGAAAAGCCAATCCAATTTTAACAAACGTCATGCCAAATGGGTTGAATTTGCTGAATCTTTCCCATACATCATTAAATATAAGAAGGGTAAAGATAATGTTGTTGCTGATGCTCTTTCTAGGAAAAACATGTTGTTGACACAATTTGATGTTCAAGTTCCTGGTTTAGAGAGTTTGCATGATTTATATGCTACTGATCCTGGTTTTTCAGCACCTTACAAATTGTTTTCTTATGTAAAAGCATGGAAAAAATATCACATACATGATGGCGTTTTGTTTTGAGCTAACAAACTATGTGTTCCAGAATCGTCCGTGCGTTTGCTATTGTTGCAGGAATCACATGCCGGCGGTTTGATGGGTCACTTCGGACGTGAGATGAATTTGCTTATGCTTGCTGAGCATTTTTCTTGCCCTAAGATGAGGCGTGATGTGGACAGATTTGTGAAGTGTTGCATTACTTGTAATAAGGCAAAGTCTAAACTGAAACCTCACGGTTTGTATACTCCGCTCCCTGCTCCTAGTAGACCAGGGGAAGACATAAGCATGGACTTTGTGTTAGGATTGCCTAGGACTAGGAGAGGACATGATTCAATTTTTGTGGTAGTTGATCGTTTTTCTAAGATGGCACATTTTATTGCCTGCCACCAAAGCGACGATGCGTTGCGAATTGCTAACCTGTTTTTCAGGGACATGTGCGCTTACATGGAGTACCAAAGACGATTGTTTCTGATTGTGCCGTGAAGTTTATGAGCTATTTCTGGAAGACACTTTGGGGAAAGCTGGGGACAAAGTTACTATTCAGCACTACTTGTCATCCCCAAACAGATGGTCAAACAGAGGTGGTAAATCACACACTATCCACGTTGTTGCAATCTGTAACATAACAAATTTTCAATTTGGAATGTTATACATTAGATCATCATTGCATATCATATTTTATTGCATTTTGGTTAGATCCTAGAAATTATACGCAACTCAAGGACCCACGGAGAGAGTTGGGGATTTCGTTATTTTCATATATGAGTTTTTCTCAAATTTTGAAAAGAGGATCATTTGATTTTAATTATTTTCTCTTCGAATATTTCTTTTATAAAAATAAAAAAGCGGGGATAAAATGACTTTCCCAAAATAAAGAAATATTGGAGATTTAATGTTAAAATCAAATAAGATTTTTATTCAGAGTTTTATCGCTATTTTATTTGAATTAGGAAAAATATGCATTTTTCAAAATTGCATTATAGGCCCAAATGAATGTTCACTTTGTCTGCTATATTTATAGAGGACGGGAAAATTTTATTTCGGGATTTTTGGAGTCCGTTTAGTATTTCTTTTATTTGTTTTTCTGTGCGGAATTATCTAAAAAAAACGAACCGACTCTGGGCCGTATCCGGCCAGGACTTCCCCAGCTGGCCCTCTTATAAGCCGCCACCCCCGAGCCGCCCAGCCCACCAGCCTGCACTACATCAAACCCTAACCCTAGTCGCCAGCCACCGCCGCCACCGTCGCTATCACCGTCGCCGCTGCCCCACGCCGTCATCGCCTCGCCCCGCCGCCCGCCGCCGCCGACCACCGCCGCCGCCCCGTTGACCCGGCGCTGCCCTCGCCGGAACCGCCGGAGGTAGTCGCCGCCACCGCGGTTTTCGTGAGAAAACCGTTGGTTTTTTTAGAAACCCCAATTTTTTCAATAGATAGGTTTTATTTTTTTCCGGTTTAGTTATTTAGAGAACGCCCGTTCGTTCGTTCGTTTTAATGAATGATTTTCACCATTTAGCCGCAGATAGCGAACGTTCGTTCATTAGCCTGTTCGTCAGTTTTCTTTTTCCAGGGATTTTTCGCGGTTATTTTCGATCGCGATTTCGGCCTTGATTTTCATTTTAGTTTATCTTTTCGCTCGTTTATCGGAATCAGACGATTCAAGCGCCTAGAGTTTCATCTTGAAGCCCTTTTTCCATTTAACCAAGTCAAACAAGTTTTTGATACTGTAAAATTTGACTTAAGTCCAGATTAGTAAATGAAGCTTGTTTCTTTCGCAGTTTGAGTTTCATTGCTTCGTTTGATTTGATTCTTTTTGCAAACCGGAGTTCTTAAGTTGAACTTTCTGGTTAGATCTCTTATTTGAGTTTTACCCATGCTTCTAGTTGAGTGCTTATTGTATGCTTTCTTGTTTGCGATAGAGTACCCGGAGTGCGAAGGGTGCTACTATGAGTCTCTAGGTTTCACGAATCATCAACAAGGCAAGTAACACTTTGATCATACCTCTTTACTACCCAGTTTTATTGCATTAGATCAATCCTCAAACAATTGCATTATTAGGATCTGATTAATATGTGGGTTTTGGGAAGTAGATGAGGTAGTACCTATTGTCCTGTTTATTATCAAACCCTTGGGAGTTACTTCTATGTTGCTTATATTGCTATGCTATGCTTGTAGACGTGGATTGGGTGAGTGTATCCATGACACATGTGAGTATTGTTATTTAATGGTTAACTTAAGGTGGCTACCTTAAATCACATCTGGGTGGATTGAGGCACTTGTGGAACCCAGTGTTGCCTGTTTTTTTAGAAATCTTGGGGTACCGTGTGATTCTCCTATGGACCGCCACCCAGGCTCAAAGGGATCATAAGATTATTCATGCTAGAAACTTCCGTGTGCAGCCACAAGCTATTATGGGCTCTAGCATAGTTGAGTACGTTGCAAGAACTCTTTCAGTGGTGGGCTAGCAGATGTAGGGGAAAGTAGGTGTAACTGTCCACCCGGAGTAAAGAGTTATTGTTTCAGGAAGATTGTGTCTCGTTTCTACGACCATGGATGTATTCGAGTCTTGTGGGGAAAAGTGCACAAACCTCTGCAGAGAGTACAAACTAATCATGATTAGCTGTGTCCCCGGTTATGGACGTTTTGAGTATCTAGTTCTTGGATTATCATGTGGATCTCATCACTCTTAATATAATTTGGTTGGGGTTAATGATGATGCTTAATTGGGATTGAGTTGGGTGAACCTTTTGAATTTTTAACAACCACCATGATAGTTAAATAAAATTTATTCCTTTGTTGTTGGGAAAATTTGGCTTTATGCAAAACTGTAACCATAGAGCTTTCCACCAGCCATATATACATGTAGTGATAGCAATTATTCTGTTCATTACTCTCTTGTGTTACATTGCCAGCATATTCCAGGTGCTGACACATTCTGGGCTGCAACTTTCATGTTGCAGACTTTTTAGACGACGAAGGTGCCTTAGGTCGTGATCTTTCACTCAGTGATGCCGTTAGAGTTGATGGGCTCACTTTATCTTCCAAGCCTTCCGCTGTTATCGATTTAGATGGCTTTAAGCCAGATTTATTGTAATAAGTTCTCTTTTGAGACATTCGATGTAATAAGTGTGTGATAGCTACTCTGTTATAAATCCTTCAAGTACTGTGCGTGTCAGCATTACCGATCCAGGGATGACACTGATGCACAGAGATTAGACTGTTTGAGGCCTAGTCGCTACAAGATGGTATCAGAGCACATGCTAACTATAGGACACGACCACAAAGCTAAAGCCCTAGATCACTATTTTCTTCTCATTTCTAACTCCTCTCCCTTTTCTACTCTTTAGGATGGCGGATGCAAGGAACAAGTTAACGCAACCGGATGAAGATACACCTTTCGGATGCCACTTGAAGGAAGTTACTAGATACCTGAACATTGGAGTACCAAGCTTCACCTGGACCTACATCGCCACTTTACCAGAAGAGGAGCGTTGGATGATTCAAGTTCAAGTTCCAGGAAGGACGTTCATGCCAGTCACTGAGCCCATAGAGTTTTCCTTTGATGCACCAACCTGGAGTTTAGGAAAGAGCATGACAACCCACATCACCACGGGACGCATTGGAGAAGTTTACCACAAGGATCTCAAGGATACTATCTAGTAGATTTTTGGGCGCCGAGATGAGCAATGGGAGATGATCATCACCAGGAAGGATAGATCTATTGCAGCTTTCATCCAGGAGTTAAACAAGCACATTCGACACCAGGAGAGCCAGATGTGCGCAGGCATGATAGAACTGAAGAAGGCAATGACTAGGATCACGGAGCTGGAAGAAGAACTCAAGACTACACACGATGGATATGAGGAGGAAATGACGATACTCGTGGAGAAGAATGACGACCTGAAGAAGAAGCTAGGAGTATTCATGGGAGACCCCACGCCAGGAGGAGATGACGATGATTCCACTTGCTCGGACAACTACGTAGTTATCAACGACACCGACTCGGACCCCGACGCTAGCGATGATGACTATATTGATGAAGCTGGAGCATATATCATGGAGTCTTCGACCGATCAATTTTTCTAGTCGACCACCATAATAGTAGTAGTATTCCCCCATGTATATAGTATAGCCCGAGCACTTCTGTAATGATAGTTAGACCGTTGTATACCCTTGTTTGAATTGAATGAAGTGATATGATTGTGTTTTTATCATGTGCATATGTGTAGTGTTTTTCCCTCTAGATCTATTTCTATTCTATTTTCTCATCTTTTCTAAACCCTCAGATGCCTCCGAGACGCGACCATGGATTTTCTTTCCCACCGAAGCTCACTCAGTTGATCCAGCAGCAGAATGCACTGATGCAGATACTAGTCCAGAATCAGAATCAGGGGAACAACAACAACAACAACAACCCACCACCACCACCACCAGTTGAACATTTAGCCCATTTCTTGAGGATGAATCCGCCGGTGTTCTCCAGTAGCACAGAGGCGATAGTTGCAGATGATTGGCTCTACAAGATTGGAAGGGAGTTGACCACTGCAGGATGCACAGATGCGGAGAGAGTGCAATTTTCCGCACATCAGCTTGATGGACCCGCAGCATCATGGTGGGAGAATTTCACAGCCACTTACCCCATCGACACAGTCACATGGGACCATTTTAGTAGGCTTTCCATACAGCCCATGTTTCAGCAGGAGCTATGGCCATGAAGAAGCGTGAGTTTCACAACTTGCGCCAAGGAGGGCGTACAGTTGGCCAGTATGTGGATGATTTTACTAAGTTAGCACGTTATGCCCCAGATGACGTTGCTACAGATGCAGCTAAGCAAGAGAAGTTTCTGGAAGGTCTGAATGATGAGCTGAGCATGCAGCTGATGGTGGCAACCTTCAACAACTATCAAGAGTTGGTAGATATAGCTCTCATGATTGAAGGGAAGCAGCAGCAGATCGATAACCGCAAGAGGAAGTATGGACAAGGGAAGTACAATTCTGGAGCTCAGCAGAAGCCTCGTTTTAACCCAAACTTGGGAGGACCATTTCAGCATAATCATGGAGGTCACAATCACAATGGAGGAAGTTCGCACAACCATAGTGGCCCCAAGAATGGGAATGGTAATGGAGGAGGCAATGGTCAGAACCGCTCCAACCCAGCAACACCAGCTAAGAAGGATCTGAGCCACATTACTTGCTACGAGTGCCAGAAGACTGGACATTATGCCAATGAATGTCTTGAAGCTAAGAATGGAAATGGCAATGGAAGCTCTAGGAAGAAGCCAAACCCTTTCAACAGGGGACAGGTCAACCACGTTAACGTGGAGGAGGTTGAAGCACAACCAGATGCAGTAATAGGTAAGTTTTTGGTTAACTCATTTAATGCAATCGTTCTTTTTGATACTGGTGAATCGCATTCATACATATCAAGGGGATTTGTGGATAAGTATAAACTGCCCACCAAAGTTCTTAGAACACCTATGTTAGTGAGCTCGGCAAGAGCGGAGTATATGGCAAGTCAAGGATGTTTTCATATGCCATTAACTATAGGTAGGCATGTTTTCCCCTTAGACCTGATAATTTTGGGGTCGCAAGGTTTGGATGTGATTCTGGGTATGGATTAGCTATCGATGTATGGAGAAAACATCGATTGCGCCAGTAAGTCGATTTTGCTCACCACCCCAGAAGGAAGAAGGATCAAGTATGTATCCCGGCATGTGTAGAAGAGGACTCAAGTGAATTCCTTGTCAGGAGTTGTACAGGAGGAAGTACCAGTGGTGAAGGATTTCCCTGATGTATTTCCAGAAGAATTGCCAGGCACACCACCAGATAGAGACATTGAGTTTTTGATTGAGCTTTTGCCAGGCACAGGGCCAATATCTAAGAGACCGTACATGATGCCCGCAAAGGATTTGGAGGAAATTAAGAAGCAGATTAAGGAGTTACTGGATAAAGGCTATATTCGCCCCAGTTCGTCACATTGGGGATCACCAGTGCTTCTAGTGGAGAAGAAGGATGGATCATTGAGGATGGTTGTTGATTATCGAGGATTGAATCAAGTGACAATCAAGAATAAGTACCCACTACCGATGATCAATGATTTGTTTGACCAGTTGCAAGGAGCTAAGGTATTTTCCAAGATCGATCTGCGATCAGGATACCACCAGTTGAAGATTCGAGAGCAGGATATACCTAAGACAACTTTTACCACAAGGTATGGGCTATATGAGTATACCGTTATGTCATTTGGTCTGACTAACGCACCTGCCTATTTCATGAACATGATGAACAAGGTGTTTATGGAGTTTTTGGATAAGTTCGTCGTGGTGTTCATTGATGGTATTCTAGTCTACTCGAAGAATGAAGAGGAGCATAAGGAGCATTTGCCTTTTGTACTTGGGAGGCTCAGAGAACATCAGTTATATGCCAAGTTCAGCAAGTGTGAGTTTTGGTTGAAGGAAGTTGCATTTCTCGGACATGTTATATCCTGAGAAGGAATAGCCGTAGACCCCACCAAGGTGGTCACTGTGACAAATTGGGAAGCACCCACGTCAGTTGGAGAGATCCGAAGTTTTCTTGGACTCGCAGGATACTACTGGAGGTTCATTGAGAATTTCTTGAAGATTGCAATGCCTATGACGGAGTTGTTGAAGAAGGACACCAAATTCAAATGGACTAGGAATGTGAGGCCAGTTTCCTGGAGTTGAAGAACTGTTTGGTTACATCACCAGTGTTGATTCTACCAGATCAGCGCAAGGATTATGAGGTGTATTGTGATGCTTCTTGTCGAGGACTTGGAGCAGTGCTTATGCAGGAGGGAAGAGTTGTTTCATATGCCTCACGACAGCTTAAACCCCATGAGTTGAATTATGCTACACACGATTTGGAGTTAGCAGTCGTAGTGCATGTGTTGAATACACGGAGACATTTTCTCATCGGAAACCATTGTGAGGTGTACATGGATCACAAGAGTTTGAAGTATATCTCCACGCAGAAGGAGTTGAATCTCAGGCAAAGGAGATGGTTGGAGCTCATTAAGGATTATGATATAAGGTTGCATTATCATCCAGGAAAGGCTAACGTAGTAGCCGATGCATTGAGCCGCAAGAGCCATGTCAACACCCTCTTGACCGGAGAGTTACCCAAGGAGTTAGCCGAGGATCTTCACAAGCTATGTTTGGAGATAGTTCCAAGAGGCTATGTAGCAGCATTGGAGATTCAGTCTACTTTGTGGATAAGATCCGAGAAGCTCAGAAGACGGAGAAGGAGATTGCCGAGATAAAGGAAAGGATGAGCAAAGGAAAAGCTAAGGGGTTTCGTGAGGATGAGCATGATACCTTATGGTTTGAGGACCGCGTATATGTGCCTAATGATCCAGAAATCAGAAAGTTGATTCTGCAAGAGGCCCATGATTCGTCGTATTCGATTCACCCAGGAAATACTAAGATGTATTTGGATTTGAAGGACAGTTTCTGGTGGACCGAAATGAAGAAGGATATTGCGGAGTATGTAACAGTTTGTGATGTATGTCAGAGAGTGAAGGCAAAGCATCAGAAGCCTGCAGGTTTGCTACAAGCATTGCCGATACGCGAATGGCAGTGGGATAAGCTAGGAATGGATTTTATCACGGGATTGCCCAGGACTCGCTCAGGATATGACTCGATATGGGTTGTCGTCGATCATTTGATGAAGGTAGCTCATTTCATCCCAGTGAAGACCACTTACAACAATGCGAAGTTGGCAAAGATATACATGACCAGGATCGTATGTCTGCATGGAGTTCCGAAGAACCCAATTTACCCCAAAGTTTTGGAATCAGTTGCACGAAACTTTGGGTACCAGGCTAGAGTTCAGTATAGCTTTTCATCCACAGACAGATGGACAGACCGAGAGAGTCAATCAGATTCTGGAAGACATGTTAAGAGCTTGTGTGCTAGATTATGGATCTAGTTGGGACGACAATTTGCCTTATGCAGAGTTCTCTTACAACAACAGTTATCAATCTAGTTTGAAGATGGCCACTTTCGTAGCTTTGTATGGAAGGAGGTGCAGAACACCGTTGTTGTGGGATGAAGTTGGAGACAGTCAGTTGTTTGGACCAGATTTGATTAAAGAGTCCGAAGAGAAGGTTAAGCTGATTTGCGATAGACTCAAGGTAGCCCAGTCCAGGCAGAAGAGCTATGCGGATTCTAAACGCAAGGAGACAGTTTACATTGTCGGAGACAGAGTTTATCTTTGAGTGTCCCCACTTCGAGGAGTTAAGTGTTTTGGAGTTAAGGGAAAGTTAGCACCATGTTTTGTGGTACCATACAAATTTTTGGAACGTATGGGAGAAGTTGCACACAAGTTGGAATTGCCCGAAGATTTTTCAGGAGTTCATAATGTGTTCCACGTTTCCCAGCTGAAGAAGTGCCATGCAGAGATGGCCGATATTCCTATGAGAGATACAGTACCACTGGAAGCGATTCAGTTGGATAGCGATTTGACCTATGAGGATAAACCAGTCAAGATTCTTGAGTTTGCCAGCCGAGTCACACGCGGCAAGGTTATCAAGTTATGCAAAGTTCAGTGGAGCCACCATACCGAAGATGAAGCCACCTGGGAACGTGAGGAAGACCTACGGAAGGATCACCCTCACATATTTTCTAGCCAACCCGAATCTCAAGGGCGAGATTCATCTTAAGGGGGGTAGTGATGAGGACACAGACCTGGGGTAGGGTCATAGGCCTGACCTACACGTCCTACCCAAGGTCACTACCCCAGAAGATAAGAAGACCAAGAGTTCACTCGATGACCTAATCACTCGACCATCATTCCCCACCATCACTCGACCATATGAGGAATCACTCGACTATATCGAAGACCAGGAGTCGGAAGAACGCACAACGGCCGGGCATTCACTCCTTAGTCTTCATGAGCATTAAGAACATTTAAGACTGCCATTACCTGTAACGTCCTTACTTTATGTACATTAAGCCCCTTGTAATGGAGGGCGGGAGAGGTCCTGGCGAACTCTATATAAGCCACCCTCCTCCTCTGGCACAAGGGTTCGCACCCCCTGTAACACAACACACATAATCCAATCGACCGCCTCCGGGCACCGAGACGTAGGGCTGTTACTTCCTTCGAGAAGGGCCTGAACTCGTAAATCTCGTGTGTACATCTTCGCCATAGATAGGATCTTGCCTCTCCGTACCTAACCCCCTTTCTACTCTCAGACTTAGAACCACGACAGTTGGCGCCCACCGCGGGGCAGGTGTCTTAGCGACTTATTGGTGAAGTTGCAAGTTTTTCCGATCATCATCATGGTTTCCGGTGGTGAGATGGTTGAGGGCAGCGAGATCCGTCTCGGCGCGCTCGTTTTCATCGTCGACGACTCGGTGTGGCTCCAGGAAGCTCTGCTCGATGTCGAGGTGCTCCCCTTCCGAGGGGCGACACACTTTCGCGCGTGCGTTCGTGACGTCGTTCTTCGGCAGCCGTTGACTGAGTATCAGTCGGTTCCGGCGACATCTTCCCTCCCCGCTGTTCGCCGCCGCAAGCGATCCGGTCGGTCGCGGCTTTAGCGGTGGGTGAAGCATGCGGTGGCTCGACGTTTAGCCACTCATCAAGTCGCGGAAATTGAGCCCGATGAAACTCTCCACGACCTATTCGATCTATCGACTGGCTCCGCAGAGACGGCGTCCGAGTGCGATAGCAGCGATCCGGCGGCTGAGGTCCTGATGGTCGACGGTCCGTGTGGTCCGCCTGGATTTCGCCGTGAGGATGGCGAAGAGGCTGGCGACGATCCATCACCGGTCCATGAGGAGTACCATCCCGAACCTCTCTCTTTGCAGCAGAGAGAGGATCTTCGTCGTTGCAACATGGATGCACTTCACACGCCCATCGTTGGGGAAACTCCCGAGGCTCGGGCCTTCGAGGAGGCGCGCTTGGCTAACTTGGCTGAGCGCACTCGACTGGAGAACCTGCAGTGCACTCTCGACGAGCGAGCCCGGGATCGAGTTCCTTATTCCAGTCGACGACAACTTTTCCCACCTCTACCTAAGGTATACCATACTCCGATTCAGAACCTCACTGCTGCGGCCTGAATTGCAGAGTCGATTCAACCTTCCCAGTTAGAGGCTGGTTGAGGGTTGGAGCAGATCTGGGCCCGGCTCCGAGCGGCAGGAGAGCAGAATTCTGCGGTGTCTCAGTCGCGGAATAGGATACATAGCAGACCTGTGGTAGCAGATACAGTTCAGTCGGCCCATAGCCTAAGATCGCCCCCACGGCGTGAAGGCCGTGAGCAGTATGATCGTCAGTTCGACCGCGACAATCATCGTCGAGTGCCAACGCCTCCTTCGAGGAGTGCGTCGTACGTGCCTCGGCAGAACGATGGCAGACACCGTCACAGGGATGAGCGCAGAGCTCTAGTCGACCCAAGGGAGCCGGGATTCGATGTGAGATCCATTCTTGTCCAAGGCCTAGTCGACCGGAATAGAGCACACAGAGAAGACCTGGGCAGAGATCGTCTGAGTGGCAGCAGATTACATGTTTCAAGCCGAGAGTGTTTCGGCAGAGCCATCAGAGCAGCAGTGATTCCTCCCAACTTTAGATTGGCAACATGAGTCAGTAAGTTCACCGGGGAATCCAAGCCTAAAACTTGGCTTGAAGATTAACGAGTGGCTGTGCAAATTGGAGGCGGAAACGACAAGATAGCAATGAAGCATCTCCCTCTTATGTTGGAAGGGTCAGCCCGAGCGTGGTTGACTCAGTTGGCCCCAGACAGTATACAGAGCTAGGAAGAGCTATCTCGAGTGTTCGTAAGAACCTTTTAGGGCACGTGCAAGTGGCCAGCGGGGCTTATCGAGTTGCAGCATTGTGTGCTGAAGCCGAATGAAACTTTGAGGGAATTCATTCAGAGGTGGACCACTTTGCATCACACCGTGGAAAATGTATCTGAGCATCAGGTGGTGTGCGCTTTCAAGGAAGGCGTCAAGTATCGAGAGTTAGTTCTAAAGTTCGGTCGGACTGGGGATATGACTCTGACCCGGATGATGGAGATAACCACCCGGTATGCTAACGTGGAAGAAGAGGATCGACTCCGAAGCGGGAAGAGTAAACCAGTCGGCTAAGAGGCCGGTGGAGGTGGTTCCAGTCGGAAGCAAAAGCGTAAAGCCGAGCCAGCGGCACCTGGGGAGATTGCAACAGTGGCTCAAGGAAAGTTTAAGGGAAAACCTAAGGGGCCCTGGCCTCCTAAGAAGGTAAAGGATCAAGCAAGAAATGATGTGATGGACTTGCCGTGTCACATCCACACGAAGAAAGATGAGGAAGGTAATCTGATTTACCCAAAGCATACCACTCGACAATGTCGACTCCTGATCCAACAGTTCCGGGAGAAACATCCCAATGAGAAGGACAAGGAGTCAGACAGAGATGAGGAGGAAGAGGAAGATGACGGTTACCCCAAGGTTAATTCCACCCTCATGATTTTTGCCGATGTTGAGAGCAAGAGTCGGTTGAAGGTCATCAACAGAGAAGTGAATATGGTTGCTCCGGCGACGACGACCACGTACCTAAAATGGTCCCAGATAGCCATCACATTCGACCAGTCAGACCATCCTGCTCGCGTAGTCACCCCTGGGAGGCAAGTGTTGGTGGTCGACCCAGTGGTTGGTGGCACTCGACTGACTAAAGTGCTGATGGATGGAGGTAGCGGCCTGAATATCCTGTATGCTGAAACCTTGAAGGGGATGGGCATCCCGATGTCCAAGCTTAGCGAGAGCAACATGAGCTTTCACGGCGTTATTCCCGGAAAGAAGGGCGAGTCACTCGGCCAGATCACTCTCGACATGGTTTTCGGTGACTCCAAGCATTACCGAAAAGAAAAGTTTACATTTGAAGTCATGGATTTCCATAGTGCTTATCACGCCATCCTGGGGAGACCGGCGTACGCACGTTTCATGGCTCGGCCGTGTTATGTGTACCTCAAGCTGAAGATGCCTGGCCCCAAGGGTGTGATCACAGTCATTGGCAATCGGCAGTAAGCAGAAGAATGTTTCCAGAAAGGTTCCAAAATCGCCGATGCACAGATGGCGGCGGTTGAATTCCAAGAGTATTAGAAGAGTGCAGATCCGAGTGATTTGCTCCGAGCCAAGAAGCCTGTGACAGACTCTGCATTTCTGTCGACTGGTGAAACAAAGCCGATTCATATTCACCCGACCGATCCCAATACTGCACCGACTCATATATCAATGACGCTCGACAGCAAATAGGAAGAAGCGCTCATCCAATTCCTCCGTGAGAACTGTGACATCTTCGCATGGAATCCCTCTAACATGCCAGGTGTACCTAGAGAACTGGCTGAGCACTGTTTGCGTGTCGACCCCATGGTAAAACCCGTGAAAGAGCACCTTCGATGGTCCGCTGTTCAGAAGAGAAAAACAATCGGCGAAGAAGTGGCTCGACTATTGGCAGCAGAGTTCATCTGTGAAATCTACCACTCCGAGTGGCTTTCCAACGTCATCATGGTCCCCAAGAAGGACGATTCACTTCGCATGTGCATTGATTTCAAGCATATTAAGCGGGCCTGCCCGAAAGATCACTTCCCTCTCCCCTGTATCGATCAAATTGTTGACTCGACTGAGTTGTTTGAGCGCTTGTCTTTTTTAGATGTGTATTCCGGGTATCATCAGATCCGACTGTATGGTCCCGATGAAATAAAAATAGCCTTCATCACCCCATTCGGGTGCTTTTGCTTTGTCACCATGCCATTCGGTCTTAAAAATGCCGGAGCCACATTCATGAGAATGATCCAGAAGTGCCTGGTCACCCAAATCAGTCGGAATGTGGAGGCATACATGGATGACATCGTGGTCAAGTCTCACAAAGGTTCCGACCTATTGACTGATCTCGCGGAAACCTTTGCCAACCTAAGAAGGTATGATATCAAGCTTAATTAGTCAAAGTGCACATTCGGAGTTCCAGGAGGAAAGCTGCTCGGTTTTCTCGTTTGCGAACAAGGGATCAACGCCAATCCAGAAAAATTTGATACCATTCTCCGAATGAAACGCCCCGTGCGAGTGCATGATGTTCAGTAGCTGACTGGTTGTTTGGCCGCCTTGAGTCGATTCATCTCTCGTCTCGGTGAAAAGGCCTTGCCTCTTTACCAATTGATGAAGAAATTTGATAAGTTCGAGTGGTCTGAAGAAGTTGATGCAGCGTTTGCAGAGCTCAAAGCCCTGCTTTCCACCCAGCCGATGCTCGCTGCGCCAATCAACAAAGAGCCTTTCTTGCTTTACATTGCAGCCACTGGACAAGTTGTCAGTACAGTACTCACGGTCGAGCGAGAAGAGGAAGGAAAAGCTTACAAACTTCAACGCCCAGTTTATTATCTCTCTGAAGTTTTGACTCCGTCCAAGCAACACTATCCTCATTATCAGAAGCTTGTCTATGGAACTTACATGACCATGAAGAAGGTCGCACATTACTTCTCTGATCACTGTATTACAGTCGTCAGCGATGCACCGTTGTCTGAGATCCTGAATAACAGAGATGGAACTGGTCGAGTAGCAAAATGGGCGATTGAACTCCTTCCACTGGACATCAAGTTTGAGGCAAAGAAAGCTATCAAGTCCCAAGCAATCGTGGATTTCCTTGCCGAGTGGATTGACCAACAACTACCGACTCAAGTTCACTCAGAATATTGGACTATGTTCTTCGATGGCTCCAAGATGCTAAACGGATCAGGTGCTGGAGTAGTATTGGTGTCTCCCCGTGGAGACAAGCTCAATTATGTTCTCCAGATCC
Organism: Triticum aestivum; assembly: GCF_018294505.1. Lineage (NCBI taxonomy): Eukaryota > Viridiplantae > Streptophyta > Magnoliopsida > Poales > Poaceae > Triticum > Triticum aestivum. Next base: position 343,915,267 of record NC_057801.1, read on the forward strand.
ACTTTGATTCCTCCAATAATGAAGAAGAATACGAAGCACTTTTATATGGGTTGCGCATGGCCATTTCACTCGGCGTCCGTCGCCTCATGGTGTATGGCGATTCAGATTTGGTGGTTAACCAGGTGATGAAAGAATGGGATGTCAGAAGTCCAGCCATGACTGGTTACTGCAATGCTGTTAGGAAGCTGGAAAAGAAGTTTGAGGGGTTGGAACTTCACCATGTGCCCCGATTGAAAAATCAAGCTGCAGATGAGTTGACGAAGATAGGTTCCAAGATAGAGGCCATCCCCCGCAATGTGTTTCTGGAACATATTCATTCACCTTCGGTTCAGGAGGATCCCTTCACAGAAGAGTCGCCACAGCCCAAGAGTGCTATAGATCCAACTGAAGTTGACATCCCAGCCGTGGTCGACTTAGTCATGGAGGTTCTGGTCATCACTCCCGACTGGACAGTGCCATACATTGCATACATTCTTAGGAAAGAACTTCCAGAGGATGAAGAGGAGGCTCGACGGATCGTCCGGCGATCTAAGGCCTTTACTGTGATAAAGGGGCAGTTGTTCAGAGAGAGTACACCTGGAGTTTGCCAGAAGTGCATCACGCCAGAGGAAGGTCGAGTGATCCTCAATGATATTCGTTCAGGAACCTGTGGTCACCACGCGTCCTCTCGGACCATCGTGGCCAAAGCATATCGAGCCGGATTTTACTGGCCGCGGGCCAATGAGATGGCTAAGGGAATAGTGGACAAGTGTGAAGGCTGCTAGTTTTACTCCAACATGTCTCACAAACATGTGTCAGCTCTGAAAACAATTCCACTCGTCTGGCCTTTCGCCGTCTGGGGATTAGACATGGTTGGACCTCTGAGGACAGGCATGAGTGGATTTACTCATGTGCTGGTAGCAGTCGACAAATTCACCAAATGGATCGAAGCCAAGCCCATCAAAAGCCTTGAAGCAAGCACAACCGAGAGTTTCATCAGAGAACTTATATTCAGATATGGCGTCCCGCACAGCATCATCACGGATAACGGTTCGAACTTAGATTCTGAAGAATTCAAAGCCTTTTGTGCCTCCCAAGGCACGAGAGTCGACTACGCTTCGGTCGCTCATCCTCAGTCGAATGGGCAGGCCGAGCGGGCAAATGGATTGATCCTCAAAGGATTGAAGCCTCGGTTGATGCGTGATCTGAAACACGCAGCATGAACTTGGGTCGACGAGCTCCCATCCGTACTGTGGGTGTTGAGGACAACCCCTAACCGGTCGACCGGAAGACTCCATTCTTCTTAGTCTACGGAGCTGAAGCCGTGCTCCCCAGTGATTTGCTCCACAATGCACCTCGAGTCGAACTCTTCTCAGAAGAAGAAGCAGAACAAGCTCGGCAAGATGCAGTCGATCTCCTAGAAGAAGAAAGAGAGATGGCCTTGATCCGGTCGACCATTTATCAGCAAGACTTGCGTCGATTTCACGCTAGAAATGTGAGGGGTCGAGCATTTCAAGAAGGAGACCTGGTTCTTCGAGTGGACCAGCAAAGACCTCACAAGCTCGCTCCTTCCTGGGAAGGCCCTTTCGTCATCACTAAGGTGCTCCACAACAGAGCATACCGTCTCTTCAACGTCGAACATAATAAAGATGAGCCACGTGCCTGGAATGCAGATCTGCTCCGCCCTTTCTATTTTTAAACATTTAGACTGATGAGATGTAATAAGAAATACCTTTTAGTTTGGTTATCAAAAGACATAATTTACTTCTTCCGAATGATTGTCATTTATTTCTTTTGTACGAATTATCTTAGCTGCAGTCCAGTGCTCGCCTAAGTGATAAAAATCCTACTGAGTGATGAGTCTGCCTCTCACTCGGGGGCTTAGCTGCAGCCCAGTGCTCGCCTAAGTGATAAAAATCCTACCGAGTGGTGAGTCTGCCTCTCACTCGGGGGCTTAGCTGCAGCCCAGTGCTCTCCTAAGTGATAAAAATCCTACCGAGTGATGAGTCTGCCTCTCACTCGGGGGCTTAGCTGCAGCCCAGTGCTTGTCTAAGTGATAAAAATCCTACCGAGTGATGAGTCTGCCTCTCACTCGGGGGCTTAGCTGCAGCCTAGTGCTCGCCTAAGTGATAAAAATCCTACCGAGTGATGAGTCTGCCTCTCACTCGGGGGCTTAGCTGCAGCCCAGTGCTCGCCTAAGTGATAAAAATCCTACCGAGTGGTGAGTCTGCCTCACACTCGGAGGCTTAGCTGCAGCCCAGTGCTCGCCTAAGTTTGAAAAATCCTACCGAGTGGAGAGCAAACCTCGCACTCGGGGGCTTAGCTGCAGTCCCGTACTCGCCTAAGTTTGAAAAATCCTACCGAGTGGAGAGCAAACCCCCACTCGGGGGCTTAGCTGCAGTCCTGTACTCGCCTAAGTTTGACAAATCCTACCGAGTGGTGAGCGAACCTCACACTCGGGGGCTTAGCTGCAGTCTAGTACTCGCCTAAGTTTGAAAAATCTTACCGAGTGGTGAGCGAACCTCACACTCGGGGGCTTAGCTGCAGTCCAGTACTCGCCTAAGTTTGAAAAATCCTACTGGGTGGTGGGCAGAACTCCCACTCGGAGGCTTAGCTGCAGTACTGTCCTCGCCTAAGTTTGAAAAATCCTACCAAGTGGAATGTCAAGACCATTGCTGAGTGCCTTACCGATGAGCTGATCAATGCTGCTCGATGATCACCCAATCGATCGACTGGAACGTCAAGACCATTGCTGAGTGCCTTGCTGATGAGCTGATCAATGCCACTCAAGGATCACCCGATCGGTCGACTAGAACGTCAAGACCATTGCTGAGTGCCTTGCTGATGAGTTGATCAATGCTACTCGAGGATCGCCCGATCGGATGACTGGAACGCCAAGACCATTGCTGAATGCCTTGCTGATGAGCTGATCAATGTTGCTCAATGGTGCTCAAGGATTGCCCGATCTGTTAACTGGCTATTCTTCTCCAGAAGCTGCACCAAGCAAACAGACAACAATTTGGGAGAAAAACGAATTTCGTTCGGAGACAGATGCAATATATGAGAGGATAAATCCAAAGTTTCTTAACCGCAGAATAAAGTGCTCGGGCATCAGGCCCGAAGGAGTTTTAACGGTTACAACTCCACTCGGCATTCCGAGGCAAATAAAAGTGAGGCATAATGTTCTTTAATCACTCGGCATGAGAAGCACTGGCTGGGTCGCAGAAGCTATCGAGGTCGATGCTATCGGCGATGCAAGTGGCTGCCTCGAGGAAGGTGTCTATGAAGTCCTGGAAGGAGTGCTTCTTAGTGTTTGCCACTTTGAGAGCGGCCAGTTTGTCTTCCTTAGCCTCCTTAGAGTGCACTCAGACCAAACACAAGGCGATATCGGCACCACAGTGGGCGGAGGATTTCTTCCACTCTTGCACTCGGCCTGGAATCTGATTTAGTCGAGTCATCAAAGACTCGAGATCTTGAGACATTTCCGCTCGAGGCCAGAGTTCAGTATCCACTTGGGCCATCGCCGCCTTCAGCCGAGCCAAATACTAACCGCACCATCTAAGCGCGACTCCAATCGAAGCAGATTCATTGCGGTGTCATCTTTCACCGGACAGTTGATGGGGTCGAGACCCGTCTCCACCCGCCCAGTTTCATCCTCAAAGTCCTGACACAGTTCTATCCCATTGCAAAAAGCGATGAGTCGATGGCGTGACAACAAAGTTCAATTGGCAACAAAATTATGAGTCAACTGATCATACCTTCAAGCTTCAGAACAAGTTTGGCGGCGAGTTGCTCCAGATAGGACTCTAGCTTGTCAGTCTTGGTCTTGAGGCCGCCAACTTCAGTGGTCAGATTTTCCTTGTCCTTCTTCAGCTGCTCGACTTCCCGATTAGCGTCTGAGATGGCAGTCTTCAGCTTCGCGTTCTCCTCCTCTAGTTTGCTGACCGAAGCCAGCTTCTAGTCCGCAAGCTTCATCTTCTCGCGTGCTTCATTCTGAGCAGCTACCAGATCCAGATCCTTCTGCTCCAAAGCCTCCTTCATCCTCTCTAAAGAAACAACACTCTTCAGATGAGACTGAAGTTGACGATTTTCACTACGCACATCTGCTCGTGTGAAATCACTCGGTTCAAGGAGACTGAAGGAAAAACTAGTGCGAAGTGTGAAGCTACAAAACAGACAAAATGGTCGAGTGATCACCTCCCATGATGGCCTTTTCTTGTTGGGCAGTCTTCAGATTCTTCTTCGCAAGTTCGAGGTCAAGTTCAATGCTGATATGCTTCTTCTTTAACTCGGTGAGCCGAGCTCCAAGATCACAAGACCTCTGCAGCCAGAAAGTCAGACATGTCAGTCGACAGATACAAGCAACAGTGAAAGAAAAGAATTACTCTAAGACTACTACCGAATCAAATATTCAACAGTAGTCTCGGGGACTACACCCAGTGGGTGCACTTAGCGTCCCCCCACTGGATCAGATCAATACTCAACATGAGTTCAAAAAAAGATACATAATTAGACCTCAGTGGACTGCCAGCAGCTGACCGTGGTCTCGGGGACTACACCCAGTGGGTGCACTCGACGTGCTCCCACTGATTCGAGAAGTGCAGAATTGAAGATTTCCTATGTTCTAAACGAAGGAACACCAAGTGGATGATCAGATATAAAGCAACATTCAAAAGTTCAGTTGGCATTTTGCTGACCTGAACATTGGTCTGAAGGGCAGTGCTGGCATTGTAAGCTATCTGACTGGCTTCATGCATCACTTTCACCTGCTCCATGACAAGGTTCGCCTGGCGAAGAGCTTCCCTAGCGGCACCCGGCGAGTCGTCTGGAGTTTGATATGTAGCAAAGAGGGATGGCTCCAGAGGGGTCGAAGTAGTTGCCGGGTCGGATGAGTGGAGTTGCACCGGTGCAGCAGGTGTTTGTGCAGTCGACCCTGACGGACGATCAGTCGTCAACGGGTTAGCGAATGTGACCTTGGTCCGGACTATCGCTTCGGGTGCCGGCGTCGACTGAGGGACCTGGACTTCAAGCTTCTCCTGCTTCACCCTCCACTCTTCTTCCTCCTCTCCTGTAGAGGCACTTCTTCTTCTTCGTCATCAAGAAGCACAACAATGTCTTGCGGAGCTACATAAGAAGAGAAGTATCAAATTTTCAGTCAATTGACCACCCACTCGACTAAACAGAACTTGGTCGAACGAACTTACCAGCTCGTGAGGTGGCCTCTTCGTCTCCTGGTGCCTTGTCAACGTCCATATCAGTGGCAACAGAGGTAGGGATGGAAAGACACAAGAACTGGTCGGTCAGATCAAGAAAACTTTCAGTCGACTTACGAAAACACAAACAAGGTACCCACCGTGAGGCAACGGGGACGTCCATCTTGATTCGCGGCAATGTCTTCCGGGCCTTGGAGGGAGCAACTTTAGGCTGCTTGGCCACCTTCTCCATCGGCTCCGGAGTCGACGTCCGAGTGCGCTTCTGAGTATTGGCACTCGGACCCACGCTTTTCCCGCGCCCGCCAGCCGGATCATGCTGCAGATTGGATCGACGTCCGGAGCGCGGAGGTGAGTCGACTTCCTCCTCCTCGTCCGACTCCTCGCTCTCCTCTTCCTCGTTGTCTCCTTGAGAATCCCACTAGGCACTATCTTCCGTGCTGTCCTCCCCTCTTGGACCTGTTCCAAAGCCTATTCACCATTGGGCATCGAATGCATCTCAGTGAACACCTGCAGAACAAATTGGGCGAACAAGAGTCGGTCAATATCAAGTGCAGTCGGAGCATGAATGAGAAGCAGTCGGAACAAAAGCATACCTTGTCGGGTGGGTTTACGCTGCTAAAGTGAACAACTCGCCTAGATCCTCTGGGATTGTCCTGATTGCCTGTGATGCTCCTCAACCACAAAGCTACCGTTTCAGGCGGCACTTCTTCTGGATGGACCCAAGCGGTGTCGTCCGGTCCGGAATACAGCGACATCGGGTGATCACGGGCCTGGAGCGGCTGGATGCGTCGACTGAGGAACACCTCCAACAGATCCAGACCCGTAACGCCATCATTGATAAGCTGAACCACCCTATCCACCAACATCCTCGTCTCCATGGTCTCGCCAGTAGTCACTTTCAGTGGAGCAGGAGTCTGGACTCGGTCAAATGAGAAGTGGGGAAGGCCGGTCGACTGACCTGGAGCCGCGACATCTTGGCAATAGAACCAAGTCGACTGCCAACCTCTAACGGAGTCAGGAAGAGTCATGGCAGGAAAGGCACTCCCTTTCCTCTTTTGGATACCTAAACCCCCACACATCTGGATAACATGGGTTTTCGAGTCACTCGACTTCGCCTTTTTTACCGATTGGGAACGAATGGTGAAGATGTGTTTGAAAAGACCCCAGTGCGGTCGACACCCCAAGAAGTTCTCGCACATCGACACGAAAGCATCTAAGTACATGATGGTGTTGGGAGAGAAATGGTGGAGTTGAGCACCGAAAAAGTTCAGGAACCCCCGGAAGAAAGGATGCGGAGGAAGAGAAAAACCGCGGTCGACGTGGGTGGCGAGCAGGACGCACTCACCATGTCGAGGCTGAGGACTCATCTCCCCCTCCGGCAGCCTCGCCGCTCCCTTGGCGATTAAACCTAACTCCGCCAGCTCATCCAGGTCCGCCTGCCGAATCGAAGACCGGATCCAATCGCCCTGGAGCCAGCCCCACGGCAGCCCCACGCGCGACGACGACCCGCGTTGCTGCTTCTTGCCCTTCGCCACCTCCTTCGTCTTCTTTGTGTGCTCTAGCGCCGCCGTCTTGTCCTTCAACATGGCAACAGGGCGGCGGCGTCAGAGCGGAAGAGTAAGGTGCGGTGGAGAAGCAGAGAAAGAAGAAGGAAGAGAAGATGTGCACAGTGCAGACGCCTCGGTCCGGTTACCTTATAAGAGATTGTTTCCGAGTGACTGATGCGTGGGGCCAGACGATCCCGTCAAATCCTGCAACAGTCGCGCGCAGCATACATGGTGAAAAAGGCGCCGCGGGAATCGAGGAATCACTGTTTATCCGCTACGCCCACTTTGGCACTCCCCGTCCGACGCGCTTTCCCGAAATTTCGTATCCCGCGAAATCCGGGATACACTGCACACAATCGCGCCCAGGATCCCGCGCTCCAACACAACACTCGACACATGAGATCACCAGTTCACTCGACTATCCACTGAATGGATCAAGGCGACTGAGTCGACACCAAACACCGACGCAGGCACTCAGACTTGTAGAAAGCACTCGCGAGGTCCCGAAGCTCAGAATAGGTTCAATTTCAGCCTACTTTGCACTCGCACCTTAATCCATTCCAGGGCCACTGATGAGGATACAGACCTGGGGTAGGGTCATAGGCCTGACCTACACGTCCTACCCAAGGTCACTACCCCAGAAGACAAGAAGACCAATAGTTCACTCGACCATCATTCCCCACCATCACTCGACCATATGAGGAATCACTCGACTATATCGAAGACCAGGAGTCGGAAGAACGCACAACGGCTGGGCATTCACTCCTTAGTCTTCATGAGCATTAAGAACATTTAAGATTGCCGTTACCTGTAATGTCCTTACTTTATGTACATTAAGCCCCTTGTAAGGGAGGGCGAGAGAGGTCCTGGCGAACTCTATATAAGCCACCATCCTCCTCTGGCACAAGGGTTCGCACCCCTGTAACACAAGACACATAATCAAATCGATCGCCTCCGAGCACCGCGATGTAGGGCTATTACTTCCTCCGAGAAGGGCCTGAACTCGTAAACCTCGTGTGTACATCTTTGCCATAGCTAAGATCTTGCCTCTCCATACCTACCCCCCTTTCTACTGTCAGACTTAGAACCACGACAGGTAGGTTTGTAACATCCCAAATTTTCAATTTGGAATGCTATACATTAGATCATCATCATATTTTATTGCATTTTGGTTAGATCCTAGAAATTATACGCAACTCAAGGACCCACGGAGAGAGTTGGGGATTTCGTTATTTTCATATTTGAGTTTTTCTCAAATATTGAAAAGAGGATCATTTGATTTTAATTATTTTCTCTTCGAATATTTCTTTTATAAAAATAAAAGACAGGGGATAAAATGACATTCCCAAAATAAAGAAATATTGGAGATTTAATATTAAAATCAAATAATATTTTTATTCGGAGTTTTATCGCTATTTTATTTGAATTAGGAAAAATATGCGTTTTTCAAAATTGCATTATAGGCCCAAATAAATGTTCACTTTGTCCGCTATATTTTTGGAGGACGAGGAATTTTTTTTTTCAAGATTGTTGGAGTCCGTTTAGTATGTCTTTTATTTTTTTTCTGCGGGGAAATATTTAAAACAAAAAAACGAACCGACTCCTGGCCGTGTCCGGCCAGGACTTCCCCAGCCGACCCTCTTATAAGCCGCCACCCCTGAGGTGCCCAGCCCACCAGCCCGCGTTACACCAAACCCTAAACCTAGCTACCAGCCGCCGCCGCCGCCGCCGTTACCCGACGCCGCAGTCGCCTCGCGCCGCCTCGCCCCGTCGCCTCGCGCCACCTCGCCCCGTCGCCCGACGTCGCCATCCGCCGCCGCCGACCACCGCCGCCTCACCGGAGCCGCGCCGCCGCCGCCCCGTTGACCCGCCGTTGCCCTCGCCGGACCCGCCGGAGGTAGTCACTGCCGCCGCGGATTTCGTGAGAAAACCGTCGGTTTTTTAGAAACCCTGGTTTATTTTTTAATAGATCGGTTTTATTTTTTTCTGGTTTAGTTATTTAGCGAATGCCCGTTCGTTCGTTCGTTTTAATGAACGATTTTCGCCATTTAGCCGCAGATAGCGAACATTCGTTCGTTAGCCTGTTCGTTAGTTTTCTTTTTCCAGGGATTTTCTGCGGTTATTTTTGATCGAGATTTCTGCCCTGATTTTCGTTTTAGTTTATCTTTTCGCTTGTTTATCGGAATCAGGCGATTCAAGCGCCTAAAGCTTCGTCTCCAAGCCCTCTTTCCATTTAACTAACTCAAACAAGTTTTTGCTACTGTAAAATTTTATTTAAGTCCAGATGAGTAAACGAAGCTTGTTTCTTTCGCAGTTTGAGTTTCGTTGCTTCGTTTGATTTGATTCGTTTTGCAAAGCAGAGTTCTTAAGTTGAACTTTCTGGTTAGATCTCTTATTTGAGTTTTACCCATCCTTATAGTTGAGTGCTTATTGTATGCTTGCTTGTTTGTGATAGAGTACCCGAAGTGCGAAGCGTGCTACTACGAGTCTCTAGGTTTCACGGATCATCAGCAAGGCAAGTAACACTTTGATCATACCTCTTTACTACCCAGTTTTTTCCATTAGATCAATCCTCAAACAATTGCATGATTAGGATCTGATTAATATGTGGGTTTTGGGAAGTAGATGAGGTAGTACCTATTGTCCTATTTATTATCGAACCCTTGGGAGTTACTTCTACATTGCTTATATTGCTATGCTATGCTTGTAGATGTGGATTGGGTGAGTGTATCCATGACAGATGTGAGTATTGTTATTTAATGGTTAACTTAAGGTGGCTACTTTAAATCACATCTGGGTGGATTGAGGCACCTGGGGAACCCAGTGTTGCCTGTTTATTTGGAAATCCCGGGGTACCGTGTGATTCTCCTATGGACCGCCTCCCGGGATCAAAGAGATCATAAGATTATTCATGCTAGAAACTTCGTGTGCAGCCACAAGCTATTATGGGCTCTAGCATAGTTGAGTTCGTTGCAAGACCTCTTTCAGTGGTGGGCTAGCAGATGTAGGGGAAAGTAGGTGTAACTGTCCACCCGGAGTAAAGAGTTGTTGTTTCAGAAAGATTGTGTCTCGTTTCTCCGACCATGGATGTATTCGAGTCTTGTGGGGAAAAGTGCGAAACCTCTACAGAGTGTACAAACTAATCATGATTAGCCGTGTCCCCGGTTATGGACGTTTTGAGTATCTAGTTCTTGGATTATCATGTGGATCTCATCACTCTTAATATAATTTGATTGGTTTAATGATGATGCTTAATTGTGATTGAGTTGGGTGAACCTTCTCAATGTTTAACAACCACCATGATAGTTAAATAAAATTTATTCCTTTGTTATAGGAAAAAAATGGCTTTATGCAAAACTGTAACCATAGAGCTTTCCACCAGCCATAAATGCATGTAGTGATAGCAAGTATTCTGTTCATTACTCTCTTGTGTTACATTGCCAGCATATTCCATGTGCTGACCCATTCCGGGCTGCAACTTTCATGTTGCAGACTTTTCATACGACGAGTAAGGTGCCTTAGGTCGTGATCTTTCACTCAGTGATGCCGTTGGAGTTGATGGACTCACTTTATCTTCCAAGCCATCGACTGTTATCGTATTTAGATGGCCTTAAGCCATATTATTGTAATAAGTTCTCTTTTGAGACATTCGATGTAATAAGTGTGTGATTGCTACTCTGTTATAAATCCTTCAAGTACTATGTGTGTCAGCATTACCAATCCAGGGATGAGACTAATGCACAGAGATCAGACTGTTTGAGGTTTGGTCGCTACACAATCCATGATAAAGAAGAACCTACGTGTATAGGAGGAGTGTTTACCACATGTGGAGTTTGCATATAATAGGGCGGTACATTCCACAACTCAGTTCTATCCATTTGAGGTGGTCTATAGTTTTAAGCCAATTACACCACTTGATTTGCTGCCCCTTCCAATTCAAGAGAGTGTCAACATGGATGCATCCAAGAGGGCAGATTTCGTGAGGAAGACACACGAGAAGACTAAAGAAGTCATGGAAAAGAAGGGCAAGTACACGGTTGATCGTGTTACTAAGAAGACAAAGGAGTTGTTATTTCAGCTGGGCGACATGGCATGGGTACACTTTCACAAAGATAGATTTCCTGAATGGCGCAAGCCCAAGTTGAAGCCAAGAGGTGATTGACCATATAATGTTCTTGCCAAGATTAATAATAATGCATACAAAATGATATTCCGATTGAAGAGTTTGGCATGAGTAATACGTTGAACGTCGCTGATTTGAAGCCATATACTGGAGAAGACCTTGGCGCGTCGAGGTCGATGCCTTTTCAAGGGGGGTGGGGTGGAGAATGATGAGGACATCCCTAGTCCTTTACCATCATTTTTCCATTAATGATGATATTGCACAAGATAAGTGCAATGAAATCAGAATTGGACCAATTACAAGAGCACGTGCAAAACTATTAGAACAACAGGTGAATCCACTCTTAGTTGAATCTGCCATTTGTCTTAATGAGAATTTTATACTACCTAAGTCTTTGCATGTTTGTATAATCAGATTTGAAGAGAGGACAAGCTTGGCACGTGGAGATGAAGAATTGTAGCAAGAAGAACGCCTACTGATGTCCAATATCAGCAACGAGGGACGAGAGGGAGGCAGGTGCACAACATAAACAAGAGGAAAATCAGAACCGAACTCAGATTAACAGCCAGGAGGCCCGCAATTTATATATGTGCAGAAGCCGTGTCTGTGCTTCAAATAAGGCGTTTAAATACAATTTGGAAAGCTTGACTCGTGTGCTTTCCAAATTGTATACTCTCAAGCCACGATTTTTGCGGTGACCGAGTCGTAGTCACCAAAACAATATGGCGGTTGTTTCTGCCAATTTTTTCCAGATAGATCCATTTAAGTTAGGGAAGTTTGAGATAAGTTGGATTTCGACCCCAACACTATGTTGGACATCCAGGGGTCTTTATATACCCTTGTAAGTCGCGGCTTTTAGGGTTAGACCATGTTTTTATTAAACTCATACCAGAATGAATTGCTTTAAGCATTCCTCTATACTCATATTCCTCTTTGCATCGATCAGGAATATTTACCTACACCAAATTTGTTTCGATAGGGTGTATTTTCTATTGAAAGTCAAGTGCTATCTGTCGTTCCTCTGGGAATTGGGAGATTGCGGAACTGCTTCGTGGTCGGCGGCTACATGCGCAAGTGTGTGGTGTTGCGAATATCCATAGGGTTGAAGATATGTTGCATTGCCAATGGGGGAACAGCCGGAGAGTTTGAGAGCATCTCACAAGTTATCTAGCAAGTTCATCATCAAGATCATCCGCTCACTGAGAAGATCGGGCCACCCCTTGTCGTCCCACGTTCAATAGGCCAAACAAGATGCGTACATAGTTGCAGGGGTAGGCCCACTCCGACCGACACGGGACGGCCAGAAGAGGTCATGTGAAGCGGCCCTGTTAAGGCACAAGATGTTGACGCCAAGGCGCAGCTCGCTGCCCATGTTAGGGGCCGCATCTGCATTGGGAGGCCGTGTGGGGCGACACCCGCCGCGCATGGCACATGCCTCTTGAAGCTCCTGGGATCACCTTGATGATGAACTCTCACGCGCTTGGTGCCTCGCGCCATGCACCCTGCCCGCGGGGACACACATAAAAGAACACCTCCAAGTGGTGTCCGAGCACCTCTCTCATCGCGTCGGTCAGGTCGGAGGCTCCCCAAAAGGAAGCCCCCAAGCCCGTCCAAAGGGACGTGTTGTGCACGCCTTCCTATGTGGGAGGAAGGGGCACCCTAGTAGTGGACGCTGGGCCTGAGGCACCATCAGTAGATGCTCCAGCCTCCTGATGACTCTTGAGGAGGAGCTGCTTCTTCTTCTTGGGGGTGGTCTCAGGAGTTGGACGGCGCCCTCGTCGTCTGGGTTATCAGCTGTCGCGGCTTGGCTGGCGCGCTCGAGGGAGCACACTGCATCCTTCTCATCGCAGGCGACCGTGATGATGCCACCGCTACCTGGCATCTTGAGGACATTGTAGCCGTGGTGAGTTGCCGCCATGAACTTGGCGAGGGTTGGATACCCGAGGTTGGTGTTGTGCGAGAGGCCGATGTGAGCGTCGTCAAAGTCGATGAGCTCGGTGTCGCATTTATTGCGATTGCCGAAGGTGACTGGGAGGCATATCTTTCACAGGGGGATGATGGAGCCGTAGGTCACCCCTGAGAAATGTTCGCTTGGCAGGAGTTGATCATGAGGCACTTGGAGCGTCTTGAATGTCTCGACAGAGAGAACATTGAGCCCTGCTCCACCATCAATGAGGGTCTTGGTGCTGAGGGCGTTGCTGTTGGTGGGCGTGTAGAGCATGAGAAGCGCGCCTCCGACGACAGAGCACTTGAGGTAGTCCTTGGAGTCGAAGGTGATGGTGTACTGCAACCACTTGAGGGGATGCGTGGCCTCGAGCCTCGGAAGGGCCACATTCACCTCACGAGATAACTGCTTGAGGATGCGACATGAGGCTGGGTCCTGAGCACTAGCCAGGATGCAGGTGATAGCGCGAGGTTCTTGGAAGCCCCCAGCCCCGTCATCCTGTCGGTTATCGTCATTTCTCCTTGGCGGCGGCAGCAGCGGAGGGAGGCCGGTGTTGTCCTGAGAACGAGCCTCACGAGGCTGGTTGCACCAAGGCCCGTCGTGAGGCTCATCACGTTAGTGGTCCTCATGAGGCTGGTCATGCTAGTCCTGACGAGGGTCGCGGTTATCCCAGCAGCCTCCACCGCGGTCTCCTCCCCGGTCGTAGCCATGGTCACTACGCTCGGGGCAGCGGCCGAGGCGTCCATCATGAAGCGCCATGAGCTCCTGGCAGTCATTGGTGTTGTGGCTGTGAACGTTGTGGAAGATGTAGAATGGGTGGTTGCCCTGGGGAGGTTCGTCGTGGTCGCGACCATGCTTCATCTCAGGTTCAGCCGTAAGCACGACAGGACCTTTGCGCTTCGCCTCCTTGGCCTTGGCCTTCTTATCTTCACAGTTGGCCTCAGGAAGCTCCAGGAGGGAGAGGCGGCCCTCCTTGGCCCTTGCACATTGGTTCGCCAGGTTGAACATCTCCAAGGCCGAGCATAGGTCCTCATGGATGGCGAGCTCCTCCGTCATCTTGACATCCCGGACGCCATCAGTGGACGCTGAGATGATGGCCTCATCCGAAACCTTCGGGATCTTAGGGTGGACGTTCGTGAAGTGTTGTATGTACCTATGCAAGATCTCGCCGGCTGCTGCTTCATGTGCCACAGGTCACCCACTGCTGGAGCACGGTCGCGGGTGCCCTAGAAGTTGGCGATGAAACGCTCGTGAAGCTTGTCCCAGGAGGAGATCGACACCTTTGGGAGGTGCAGGAGCTAGGAGTGTGTGCCATCCTTGAGGGCCATGGGGAACCAATTCACCATGACCTTGTCATCTCCGTTCGCCGCCTCAATGCTTAATGAGTAGAGTTGGAGGCACTCTGTGCGGTCAGAGGTGCCGTCATAGCGTGGAGGCAGATCTGTCTTTAACTTGCCGAGCCAAACGACGCGGCACACCTTCGAGGTGAAGGCACTATAGCCAGCTGCACTCACAGGTGCGGGCCACATGGGTGGAGCTTGTGCGTCTCCCACATGATATCGCCTCCACTGGAATGCGGTCTTGGCATGGTGGTATGAGAAGGACGTGCGCATCACCTTGGGGCCACTATACCACCTGGCAGCTCGCCTCATCGTGCGCTGGTGACCCTTGCGGCAGGTCGCGTGGGCGCACATCACGCCCTGGCACGGGGTCGGTGCCGCATAGAGGAGGAAGAGGAGGAGTGTCGTGGGCTACATCGCCCGCTTGGGTTGTGGGGGACGGAGCGAGCGAGACGGGCTCGGCAATCCAGCCAAGCTAGTCGTTGACGGGATGGTAGCGCAGTAGTTCACACACCATGAGCAGTGCAACTTGCGCATTTGCCGGCCCTCGGCAAGCATGGGAGGACGACATCATGGCTAGATGGAGTGGCGGTGAGGCCGTCGCGCCGCACGGAAGGTGGCTGCGACCAATCCTGCTGCTCATGGACAACAGGGTTAGTGGCAGCTTGGCCGCAAGGGAAGCAGAGCGGCACGGGGCGCCGCGGCCCACTGTTGCTGTTCTAGCGACGCGACCGGCCCGGCGCTCGGCACGGACCAGACGGACGTCGGCCATGGGGGTGACGGAGCGGGACGATGTGGAACTCGATGGAAGACTTCAACACGCCCCTACCTGGCATGCCAAATGTCGGATCCAGGGCTCCGCAGGCCTAAGAAAGGTTTGAACTCTGGGGCGTGTACGAAGATCTCAACCTCTTAAGCCTCGGGATCGTCACCCTACAGCCTCGCCTTGCCAGATTCGCGTGAGTGGGGAAGAAGATGAACACAACAATTTACCAAGGTTCGCCCCCCTTGTAGTGTAAAACCCTAATCCTGCTTTGTGGTGGATTGGCTTCACGAGGGGCTGAGGATGAACAACTACAGCGGATGAACAACCTCGTGAGGGCTATGGTGATGAGCGTGGAAAGGAGGATCTGGATCCCCTCTATGGTGGTGGCTAACCTATATTTATAGTAGCCTCGGGCCTCTTCCCGAAACATTGGCCGGAAGGGATCCCACAATGGCCAATTTGAAAGGGGACAAGTAGTACATCTTATCCTGACGAAAGGTGGTCTTTGCTTGCAAAGCTTCTGGTCGTGACGCAGCGGTGGGCTCGGCGGTGACATCCGCCCTGCCGAGCTCGTGGTCTTGGTCTCGTTTATTCGGAATGGAAACCTTTGGAGGGATCCTCGGGAACCCGTTCTCGTCCTTGCTCCCTTAGCACCGAAAGGGAAAATGTCTCCTCTGCGCCTGCTGGCGCCCGTCCGGCCATGTTCGTGATGGCTCACATCATCGCAGCCTTGTGAGGCTTGGTACCTGCATAGAAATCTCCGCTCCTAGAGAGGCAGCCTGGGGAGGCAGCTCCATGTGGAGGTCTTAGCGTCATCTGCCTCCCGAGGCCAGGGGGCCCTCACGAGGATCTTGTCTTGAAGGTCTTGCCGCCACTACAAAATAAAAGACACATCCGTGACATTTTGGGCCGAATGAATTTTTTTCTGTCATACTTATGACACTTCTATGACGATAACTGTGAAAAAACCCGGTATCATCATAGATGTGGTGGGCTCCTACTTCTATGAAAAAAAATCATGACAGAAAATGGGCTTTTCGTCCTGGGCGGGCTGGAGACGCAGCTGCATGACATTCTTTGGGCCGTCCATGACGGAAAAAATCATGGTAGCAGAGAGGGCGAGGAAAATATCGACGAGTTCCCGGTTACGGTGGGTGGTCGGGGGCCGAGCGATGCGTGTTTCTCTCGTACCGTACGCGCGTGGGTGCGAGGCGTTGAGCTCTAACTAAAACCGAGCGAGGCATCGCCTAACTGAACCGAGCGATTGCACTACAGGCTACGCGTTACTGAACCCGAGCGATCGAGCGATTCCTTCGCTACTGCTGCTAACTGAAGCCGATTGATGCTGCCTCTGGATGAACAGTGAGCGTTGCTGGGGGGTTTGGACGAATAGTGAGCGTTGCTAGGGGGCTTGGTTGAACAGTTCCCGGTAGGGGTGGATGAACAGGACCCCATGGTGTTGCCTCTGGATGAACAGGACCCCGATCGATCAAGCCGGTTGGGGCTAGATGAACAGGACCCCGTGGAGGGCTAGATGAACAGGACGACCCCATGGAGGGCTGTTTGAACAGTAGGTGGTGGAGGTCTGGACGAACACTAGCCCGTGGAGGGGTGGTTGAACAGGACCCCGTGGAGAGGGCTGGTTGAACCGTAGCCGGTGGAGTAGCGCGCGGTGGAGGCTGGATGAACAGAGCCCGTGGATGAACAGTCTCAGGTGGAGGCTGGAGGAGGTCGATGGTGGATTAACAGTAGCCCGTGGAGGCTAGAGGAGGTCGATGGTGGAGATGAACAGTATCCCATGGAGTCCCATTTTGTGGTACGTCACACCCCTCCCGATGAACAGGACCCCCGTTTCGACCGTAGCGCTCAAACACAAGTCTGTGTCCTCCGTTTTGCGGTATGCCACACCCCTCCCGATCAACAGACCATGTTTCGACCGTAGGACGTCCAACAGAAGTCCGTTTCCTACGTTTTGCGGTACGCCAGACCCCTCCCGATGAACATGATCTCGTTTCGACCGTGGCCGGTCAAACACAAGGCCGTTTCCTCCGTTCTGCGGTACGCCAGGCCTCATTTCGATCGGCTGTTCCGTCCAAAACCTCCCGATGAACACGACGACGCATTCCGTTCTGACCCAGCTGGTTGGCTCCCCATGAGCACGATGACGACACAGTTTCTTCGTTACGACCCAGCCATGTACACAAGACCTGGCCGTACGTATGCGCGAGTAGGCTTTCGAGACCCCGCCCATATGTATGTACATGGCTGTGTTTACTTTCTTGCACCCTGGTCGTTGTACACACGTGTACATGCTAGATGCGCGCCTCTACTATGACACGTGTTCGTCTACTTCGACCAGTATGTACGTACGCTTCGACCAGGTGGGTCCCGACTGTCAGGCACTTCCTTGCATGCGAAGATGTAGCTGGTGGGTCCCAGCAGTGAGGGGGGCGAATCTTTTTTTTTTCCGGACGCACTTCCTTGCGTGCGAAGATGTAGCTGGTGGGTCCCAGCAGTCAGGGGGGAATTTTTTTTCGTGAAATATGGTGGCCCATCTGGTGGGTCCCCGCTGTCAGGTGGAGGAATAATTATTTTGCGCGTAATAAGGAGGCACTTCCTTGCGGCCGCCGTGGACCCAGCTGTCAGCCTCTCCACGTACAGTACTCTTCCGATGGAAGTCGTTCCTTGACCATGTTGACCACACCACGCCGAGAGCACTAGAGCGGTGGACGATGGCGAGGCCTAGGAAGGGGACGATGCGGAGCCGGGGAAGACCGGGCAATGGAAGCCCGCGTGGTGAGGCGTATGAGGGTTCACTGGTTCGACTGCGGTGTGAGGCTGCCGTCACCACAGGGCTTTGGCCAGTGGTGGGAATAGTAGGGGGCGGTGAGGCATCCATGGCAGCACAGCCGGCCACGGGAGGCAGGAGCATGCGGCACGACCAGCGCTGCTTTGGGCGGCTGGAGAGAGAAGACCAGAGATTGAAGAAGCACTACGGCCGTTGGATGGGCATCGTACGGTCACTGGAGCTAGAATCGTTCATATTGACTAAGTTGACAAAGCCCTTCGTCCCCGTCAACTTAGTAGGCCCATAAGTCAGCCTCCCACCAAGGTGGGTCCCAGCTAGCAGGGGGAGTATTCATTTTTTTGTGCATAATAAGGAGGCACTTCCGGTGGGTCCGAGCTGACAGCGGAGGGAATGTTTTTTTCGCAAAATACGGTGGCCCGTCCGGTGGGTACCAGTAGTCAGGAGGGAAACATTTTTTTCACGAAATACGGTGGCCCATCCGGTGGGTCCCTGCTGTCAGGTGGAGGAATAATTATTTTGCGCGTAATAAGGAGGCACTTCCTTGCGGGTGCCGTGGACCCAGCTGTCAGCCTCTCCACGTACAGTACTCACATTGACCATGCCGCGTCGAGAGCACCACGACAGTGGACGACGGCGAGGCCTAGGAAGGGGACGACACGGAGCCGAGGAAGACGCGGCAGTGGATGCCCACGCGGAGAGGAGTTCGAGGGTTCACTGGTTCGGCTGCGGTGTGAGGCTGCCGTCGCCGCAGAAAAACAGGGGGTGTGGGTGAGTGGAGGGATGGCCTGGCCAGCGGTGGGAGTAGTACGGGGTGGTGAGGCCTCCGCGGCAGCACAGCCAGCCACGGGAGGCAGGAGCAGGCGGCACGACCAGTGCTGCTTTGGGCGGCTAAAGCAAGAAGACCAGAGGTTGAAGAATCACTACGGCCGTTGGATGGACATCGTATGGTCACTGCAGCTAGAATCGTTTATATTGACTAAGTTGACAAAGCCCTTGGTACGCGTCAACTTAGTAGGCCCACAGGTCAGCCTCCCACTATGCTGGGTCCCAGCTAGCATGGGGAGTATTCATTTTTGTGTGCGTAATAAGGAGGCACTTCCTTGCGTGCGAAGATATAGCTGGTGGGTCCGACCTATCAGCGGGGGAACATTTTTTCGTGAAATAAAGAGGCCCTTCCGGTGGGTCCCAGATGTCAGCTGGAGGAATTATTATTTTGCGCATAATAAGGAGGCATTTCCTTGTGTGCGGCCGTGGATCCAGCTGTCAGCCTCTCCATGTACAGTCCACGTCCGATGGAAGTCGTTCCTTGACCATGTTCACCATGCCGCGCCGAGAGCACCAGGGCGGTTGACGACGGCGAGGCCTAGGAAGGGGACGCGGAGCCGGGGAAGATGCGGTAGTGGATTCCCACGCAGAGAGGAGTACGACAGTTCACTGGTTTGGCATTGGTGTGAGGCTGCCGTCGCCGGAGAATAACACGGGGTGTGGGTGAGTGGAGGGATGGCCTGGCCAGCGGTGGGAGTAGTAGGGGGCGGTGAGGTCTCCGCGGCAGCACAGCCGACCACTAGAGGCAGGAGCAGGCGGCACGACCGGTGCTGCTTTGGGCGGCTAGAGCAAGAAGACCAGAGGTTGAAGAAGCATGACGGCCGTTGGATGGACATCGTACGGTCACTGCAGCTAGAATCGTTTATATTGACTAAGTTGACAAAGCCCTTGGTACACGTCAACTTAGTAGGCCCACAGGTCAGCCTCCAAAACGGTGCGCCCCAGATGTCAGGGGGAGGAATCATTTTCTGGGCGGCCGAAGCTAGAATATCCGAGATTGAAGAATAAGCACGGATAGATATCCAACGGCCACTTCTGCTAGAACCGTATGTTGACTATAAGTTGACAAAGCCTTGCATACACGTCAACTTGTTTTTTTAGGGGACGCATCAACTTAGTAGGCCCACAAGTGTGTGGTAGAGAACTTATAGCCCATTTACGATTTGTAAGAATGTACAACCCATTTTTGAATTTTAATGGAATTTACTACAACCCATTTACAGTTTGTTAAAAGTACAACCCATTTTCTAGCTAGGACAACGATTAATTATTTCAACCAACCGTTCAAGATAGAATTCAGTAAAATTTTCCACATTTTGATGGGATCCGAAATATTTTTATCCCGAAATTTCTAGTCGGATTAAATATAAATTTGTATTACGTAAAAATCCAACAAAACAGTGTGCGTGCAACAATTAAAAATTAAGATTTTCAAAATCCAAAAATAATATTTTATAAACTAATTACGTCTTTGGTGAATTTTTTTAAAGTTACCGCCCAGTTTTTATAATTACATCCCATATATTATTTCTTAAAGCCCAGTTTCCTGTTAAGCCTAATGCATCCCTCACAGGAAAGATTTGCAGCCCAGCGGGGCGGAGAATAGCAAGTTGACCTTGCGTGGGTATTCCCCAAAAAAACTTATAGATGGGCTAGCCATTTTCATATTGAAAAAAATAATATCTGGGCTGGATATCTGGCCTGGGCTAGACGGGCCACAACCCGCTAGTTGATACCCTACTCTCCTCTGAACAACAACGAAAACATCGCTCAAGAAAAACTCTGCAGTGCTCACGCCTCAAAAACACAAATACTGCTCAAGGTGCTTGGTCCCAGCTGTCGGCCGCACCTTGTGCAATTCTCTCGTTTATATTGACTACATAGGTTGATAATGGTGTGGGACCGTGATGTCAGGAATCCAGGAGGAAGCAAAAAAAATATAGTTGTACATAATAAGGAGGCACTTGCGTACGTACAGCTATGGCCCTAGTGGGTCCCTAATGTCATCCAATCAAAATAAAGTCATCTCCTAAATCCTCATGTTTGTTGACCATGTTAACAATGCTCGGTGCCACGGCTAGCGCAACAACTCGAAGGACGATAGAGAGGGCCTCACAGGCCCTATGGATGGTCTGATACAGCGCCCGCTGCTCATTCAGGAAGCTAGGATTATCGGACACCTATGAGCACCTTCGAGAGACTGAGATGGCATCAAACGGTAAGGCCGCGCTTGGGAGCTCTGGTTTATTTCACACATGTATTAAGACACAAGTGTAATTTACTTGTCATCGGAAACAATGCGTAAAATATAGGCGTAATGAAACTGAGGGCCCGAGGTTTGTAAGTAAAACCGGCGGGTTACGCGTGTAATTTGAGAGACCAGTGTATATTTTACTAGTCAAAATCGACCAACCAAGCGCTTCGCCCGAGACCATCTACTGTTATTTACAAGCGTCAGTTTTACAAGCGGTTTTGGTTGGAAAACGACGATCCAATCACGGCCTAAGATGATGAGTTGGTCGGAAGATCATATGGTTTCACGTCTAACCTAACCGACTTGTAATATAGGTTATGAATGAAACATAAGACAATGAACTTCTTAAGCACGGAAACAACAGAAGAGGATGATCTTCTTAACAAGCAAATCACTGGCATTAGATCAACATGCAAAACAATACGAAGCATTATTCTTAGGAGGCACAGTGAACAACTCGTGATGCCGCATGCCACAACATTCCAAGCTCAACTTTGCAATCAAATACAAGGCCTGGCATTACATAGACAATATTCAGAACAAACTCTTAGAATACCTTAAATCAGTCAACATTCATGTGCCTATGCATCTTAGCAGAGTAACTATTTACTTCTAAACTGAACACAGGAATAGGAAAAATGATCGACGCTGCTCACAGCAAAGGGCGTCCCACTCAAAAATATCAAATGAATGTCTTCTGGCTAACATCAATGAGCAAATTTTGACAAGGTTTTTCAATTCCAATATATTAAACTAATATCTTCCTGCTAACACCAATGATTAAACTTTGACAAGATTTTCCCATTGAAAATATGTAATGCCTATGATCGTGGAACGGGCGGGGTTTTTCATCAGTTTGTCAGCTGATAGTCCGGTGGCTCAAGGTGACAATGAATGATTAGAGAACCATTCGATGTATTGTGCATGATGAAGTATTATGGAGGACACAAACCATCTCAACATTTTGTGCAATTCCACTAAAATCAAGCTCAGCATCCCTGTGGATTTCGTATTTATATGCTGTAAAAAACAAAGACACATCACCACACACATGAATATTGGCCCCAGTATCAACCCACCAATTGGTGGACTAACAAACTGAAAGTACGGTAAACAGATTACAATACCCAGATGCCCCATCATTGTTGCTTAGAATTACATTGACAAACTTGGAGTCTTGTCATGGCTTCTTGTACTTGTTTGGGCACTTTTTGCCCAGTGCACTCAACGTGTTGTAGAGTTTCCTATGCTCTCTGTAGACTAGTCATGTCACCAGCGTCTACTAATACTCTATAAAGCTTCTCGATAATTCCTTCTCTAATGTAGCACAAACAATCACTACTTATTTATGCAAAGTGGAACGACCAACTGGACCCAGTAATGCAAGAGTTTGCCTTGGACACATTGGCTCCTTTTGTGCAGTTCAACTAAAATCAAAGTCGGAATAAAGCCGAGCTTTAATTTTGATATCCCTGCAAGCAACAATAGGTATAAAGGAAATAATTACTGAGAAATAACGGTTGATGACTTGTACTCCCAGAAGAAAAGCATCTACTGATCTACCTTATCTTAATGGGAAACAAAGCATGAGAGTAGCAATTCTCCATCAGTGTGATTCATTCATATTGATTGAGACATTGTCTTAATAATGCCTTATTTCAACATGTATAAAGAACGACAAAGAAGAAAAGTACCATTCCTAAAACAATGCGACTGATTCATTTTAACAGAGACATTATCTTAACAATAGCTGAGTTAAACATGTAGAAAGAACTACAAAGCAGGATAGTACCATTCCTAAAACAATGCGACTGATTCATTTTAACAGAGGTAAAAAAGGAATCAATTACTGGCCAATAAAGGAGGATGAAATATGCGGCCACAAAAATGGTAATCCCGCCAATTCCTAACAAGTGTTGCGGTTTTGAACTAAGATTCAGTAGTTAATTAATTCTGAGAGTGGCATTGCTTAATTTTACCAGCGGCATTAGATTAACAAAAAGCATAAACACTTCCAAGGGAGAGTGAGCGCAACAACAACATGTGCTTCCATCTACTTATAAAGGGGGTGATGCAGAGTTTTGTTGTAACAAAGAAACAAGCATCATGTCTGGGTTGGAACAAGTTTTGCTCACTTAATGGTAAAACACAGCAGGTCAATAGCTTCAATTCAACATTTATCCGAAATAGTACCAAAACAAGTAGCACAACATCTCAAAGCACACTGCACCATCATGTGGATAAGACCAAGATTTGAAACAACTCACAAGTAAGACTAGAAGCAAACCTCGATCTCCTTTTGTGTAGTTCCACCAAAATTAAGCAAAGTAGCCGGTGTGACATTCAAGTTGAACTACACAAAACACTCTTAAAACATAAGTGTTTCGCGTAGCGAAGCAAAATGTCGCAATAGCAACAAGTTGAATAGATACCCCTATTTTAACAGAGGCAAAAAAGGAAATAATTACTTGCCAATAGAGGAGGATGAAACAAACGGTGACAGAAAGAAGCATCTAACTTATCTTGGTGGAAAACAAAGTCGGATAGTAGAATTTCTAAAATGGTTGCATTGATTCATATTAACAGAGACATTCTCTTAAAACAACATTCGTTAAAAATGTAATTTACTTTTAACAGTGGCATTGCTTCAATTTTCCGATGGCATTCTTAGATTAACAACAGCAAAATAGTTGAATGGGACATGGGACATGGGACATGCCAGCACCATGTGCGTCCACACGTATAAATGGGTGATGCAGAATATATAGCCAAGCAGCATATCCATTGGTCCCATATTTGTTCTCTTTGAATATTTTTCCTATGTGAGGGCAGCAAATCTAGTCCTGCACAAACTACCCGACCCCCCAGTTTTGGGTTACCCCCTTTTTCCCTTTTTGACCAACAAAGCGGCTGGATAGCCAGTCTATACTACTTTCCCTCCCTCCTTTCCTCATTGAACCACATCCTAGATTCATGCTCCATCCCACCGCACCCTTCTTTCCTCTTTGAACCAGGACCTAGATTCGACTACAGAATCGAAAAAGATTCGCATGCAGCTAGAGCAATGATGGTTTCAAAGAAACTTATACCTTAGGGTCGTCGGGATGTGGCAAGGCGTGCGGCGGGAGGCCAGATCTGCCCACACTACGTATGGCAGCGAGGAAGAAGGGGTCGGTGGCCCTCCGGCACAGGCGCTGGGTGAAAGAGAACAGCGCAGCCGGTAGTGGATTGCCTCCCTCGCCGAAGGCGATAGAGTGAACGCTGCACCTCCTCCCCTTCCCGGTGCGACGGGATCTAGATGCCTCCTTCACCAGCTGTGAGGGGGGAGAGAGAGACCAGAGGCCAACACAGTCTTGTTTAGATCTGGTGAAGAGGGTGACAGACTGCGAATATAGCAAACCCTAGCAAAGGAACGCTGAGCCTCCAGCGTGTATATATATATAGTGCGGCGAGAGTGTGGAGAGTGCAAACCCTAGCGAACAAGCGCTGAGGCTCCAGCTTATATATATATGGTAGTACGGACTGAGCTCTAGTGCCTTAAATGCACCGGCTTTTGGCAGTATGGCAGGTGGGCCAGCCACATTTTGGGCCCACCTATCATAAACCCAAAGGCAGGTGCATTAAGTCAATGAAGCTACGTCCATATTGTACTTGTGTATACGACTAATATATAGTGGAGCGGTTTTCTTATTCTCTCCATAACAATCATTTTAAATTGTGTAAGTACGAAACGAAACTCTTTGTTTAACGTACTAGTGAAGAAAACTACTACTCCCTCTGTTCCTAAATATTTGTCTTTCTAGAGATTTCAACAAATGACTACATACGGAGCAAAATGAGTGAATCTACACTGTAAAAAATGACTATATACATCCGTATGTGGTAGTCCATTTCAAACCTCTTGAAAGACAAATATTTAGGAACGGAGAGAGTACTTCCGATGAACTAACAATCCATGCGTCCTGGTCACACTTCCTGTCCTTCACGTGCGGTACACTACCCTCCCTTAAGTGAACAACCACACATGCGCCAAATTATCGGAAATGTGTGAGAGTGTGTACAAATAAAGAATTTTAATTTCAATTATCAGAAAGGTTTGAGAGTATGTACAGTTTGCCCTCTCTAATAATTATGGTTTGTTGTGTTCGGCCTAAACTTGGTGAAACTTTTCAAAGTTTGATTTCATCAAATCTAGTATGCGGAGTAAATAAAAATGGAGGGCTACTACGTCCATCCGGGTTTTTAGTCCACACCATTTTTTAATCAGAGTTAATAGCTGGACAAACAAAATTGCAGGGGAGATGGAGACAAAGTTGTGAGAAGGCTTAGAAATCAATACAAAACTTATGCTCTTAGTACCAACATCGATCCTTCTTCGAGGAAACATTTGGTTCATAGCCAATTGTGTGATAAAATTGCACCAACATGAAAGATGATTGCGTCTCCAACGCAACCAAGGTGAACTTACGAAGGATATCATATTTGTGGGTAACAAGCAAAGAGCACTGATGGAAGACAGCTTGTTTTTCATTGAAAATCGATCAGCTGCACCAGCCGACGCAAACATGAGGCGCAACCATGAGCATCGATAGGTCATTGTGGTGATGCATCATCCATTTGGCATCAAGTTTGGGTGAGGCACCTATGAAGTTTGACAAATCCTCACTATGGTCTGTTTCTTCTCAGTAATCAAGCTCGAGGAAGGAACAACCACGTGGGAGAGGATAGTGAGGCAGAACAACAATGGCCATCCAATTTTGTGCAGTTCCACTAAAATTGAGGAAGACATGCCGGGGTATGGAGATACGCATTGTTGTTTCCAAAAATATAGAAAAGGGATATTGTGTTGTTACTTTGTTTTGGCAGTGGTACAAGATTAACAACGACATTACAATTGTCAATAAGAATTAATGAAAAGTACACCAAAAAACAGAAGCATCATGATTATCTTGATGGGAACTAAACCAGGATACCCGAGAAAAAAAAGCATTTCTTCATTTAACCAGTGATAGTATTAGATTAGCAACATCAATAGGAGCATATGAACAATGACCGCACAACCACCATGTACTTTTGTCGAAAGAACATGTATATCCACCGAGGCATAAATCAGGACAACTTTTCGAGTGGCATTTCCTCTATAATAGTAGGTGATGTTGGACCAGCCGATGAACACTAGCTACTATACATGGGGAGCTGGGGAGTAGTCGCATAGAAGAAAACCCGCATGCAGCGACCTGGGGAGCTGGACCAGCACAAGAAGTTATTCCTCATTGGGTGAGATGTCGCTTAGGCAGGCGGGCGGGATCTGCCCACACGACGACAGCGAACAAGGGCGCGGAGGACCTTCATCCACGCCAGCGCCGGCTCCGAGAGGACGGTGCACATCGGCTTCCTCCATCACCGACAGTGATAACGTCACCGCTGCACCTCCTCACCTCCCGTAGCGGATGGGATTCGGCCGGATCTATGACTACAGGTGAGGAGAGAGATAGAGTGGACACTGTCATCTTTTTTTTGATATGGAGAGGGTGAGAGAGCGAGACGCGAGAAACCCTATCAAACAAGAGGCTATAATGGAGTAAAAAAATCTCTCCATAGCAGTTGTTTTAAATAGAATACGCGCGTTCGCGGAAAAAAGAAACGAAAACTGGCGGACAATATTTAACGTACCAATAAAGAAAACTCGATCAAAAACATGCCCCCGCTTCCAGGTCGCGAGAGTCGTCGCGCACACACACATAGACATAGACATGCATATATGTGTTTACGTAAAATTCCATTTCCATCTCCATCTACAATCATATTTGTCCAACTGGCACATTATTTACATTGTTAATTATATACGCAACAATATTAACGTACAACATCTCTTGTTTGCGGGTGTCCGGACCGCTGCCACGGCCGCTCCTGACCAACCCAAACCCTCTTCATCAGCCGCGCGTCCTTCCCGCCCGGTCAGTGCCGCATTCATGCCCGGCCAGAGCGGACGCGACCTCTCACTGGCGCCGGCAATGAAGCGGCGCACCGGCCAAGAGAGCGTCGCCCGCGACACTTCCTGGTGCACGCAGCTGCTCCGCATTTGAAGGTCGCAATAGCCGGCCACAACATGCATGTAAAAATTTCTTGGGAGTCCGTGGTACAGCTAGATGTCCTCCCCAAACTCGTCAATCTCTTCAAGTAGTGCTAGTACTTCATGGCGCGATCCATCGACAAGCAGGCGGGATCGTTATCGTATACTCAGTTTACGGTGAGTGGCATGCCGATCGACCGTGTGGGGTCGAGCCGTGGAGGAGGGTGAGACATGAACATGACAGACGTGATTTAAACGTTGGTTTCACTCGATGGCGCGATCCAACAAAATGAAACGTTGGTTTCTCTCCGTTTCCATTTCTTCTCCGGAAAAACGGAAACTTTCAACTCCATTTTCCTTCCTACTCCAAGGTTGCCCCGTTACAACATTCCATCAAATACAAAGGAAAACTAACACGCATGCTGATGCATCTCAATGATTCATAGATCATAGCCAATATTTACTTCACAACTAAAGACAAAAGTTGTGAGAGCGTGTAAGAAAGAAAAAATACTGATGGGGTCACTATGACTTAAACCCTAAACAGGATTTAATTTCCTGGCTAGGTAGAACCTTTCGAAGAAAAGACGGCTGGAACCCTCTGATCATATGATGCTTTTGTGCAGTTCCACTAAAATCAAGCTGAGCATCCCTGATGGAAAAGATATTGAAGAAGTGTGATTAGAATAATAGTACTGCAACTAGTTCATGAGACATAAACTCATCACAAGTAGAAGCCGGTAGAAGTAGAGAAAGATCGACATGGAGATGGAGCTACGTGGGGAGCTGCAACAGTGGAGCAAGCTGGCTCCAAAAGGAAGATGTACTACCTGGGACGTCGGGCTGTAGCTAGAAGGGCGGTTTGGACGCGACATCGGCCCATACCGCGGTACCCTCGATTGGGATGCACCGACTATGGGTTTTCTCCCTCACCAATGTTGAACGCGTCTACGCAGAACATTGTTCCCTTCCCCCAGCTGCGGGATCAGGCCGGATATGTGACCAGCGGTGTGGCCACCATTTTTCTATGCTTGTGAAGAGAGCAACCCAAGCAAGTAGACTTGTATCTTGCGCTCCTGCTAGTGTATATATAGTGGTTTTCTTTTTCTCTCCATATCAACCATTTTATATTGCGTACGTGTCATTGAAGAGTGAAATGATGGTTGCTTCTTTCGACTAACTTATTGTGTGATTTGACTGCTCCTTGGTGGCCCCTACACGTACTCCCCCTACGTGTATGACTGTTCCTGAGTCTCACTTGTACTTATCTCTATTTTCTTGCATGACACATAGACATGATGCGCATAGAGGAATTTTATTACTGCACAGTTTTACGTAGTACTAGTACTGTACTACTAGTCCCTACTCCCTCCTTCCGGTTTACTCCTAGTACTCCCTCCGTCCTGCCTTATTGGTCCCCTTTGTACTCAATTCATGGGCTCGTTTTCCTCAAGAAAATTGTCTTTACCAATGTATTAATATCGGGAATGCATGCGTGAACAACGAATGATTGAACCTTGCATGCAATGTTTTGACAAGCATTGACTTATGAACATGTGAATGTAAGGGACTACAACCTCATGCATGCATGCAATAGTCACACATACACATGGACGCAAAAACGCACGCGACGCCCTAATGCATGCATGACTGAGCACACGATGGAACACACATGGTCACACTCAAGTGCTCAACCTACACGTGCATGCACACACGTACTCAGCCAGGGTGAGCTAGTGACCGTATAAACACCAGAAAATGTATATATTGAGCACATTGAGCTTATTATGAAGTCCACTTATTGTATTTTTACAAATATACAGTGAAAGACAGTGTATTTATCTCGTTTGAAGTTAAGCCATATTAACCGGAGAGGAGGCAGTATGGACTAGCATTACTTTGTTGTGTCCCGTCACCTTGCCGAACAAGGAGAAGCTTGCAGGATGGGAGAAGCTTGCGCGTGATGGCTCGCAGGACAAGGAGAAACTTTTGACTAATGCAAGCTCTCCCTCGCTCAGGCGGTGGACGTGCAATAGTTAATTCGGTGTCAGATTGCCAGAAGCATACACTATACTAGTACTATTATTGTTCGAGTTCCCAAAGAGGCGAACAGCCAAGCGCAAAGTTTACTATACTACTAGGAACTGGATGGAGGAGTGTCTGCACTCTTATTATATTTTTAAAATGTGATAAAGCAATCTTCAACACATTTGGTTCTCTTCGAGGGTTCTCGCATGTGATAATGGAAGTTGATTGCATGGAACACTCACCACAATTCTCGCTTAATTCTGGCTCATATCCTGTTACAAATAGGAGTGGTCGGTAATATTTCCTCTTTTTTTGTTATTCAGCATGTAAACAAGTCAGCAAACCTTGCGGCGCATCTTTGTGCGAACCGTGCTTGCTGCACTTTGAATGTGGCCGAGAGCTGGCTTGATGAAACACCTCGCTTCCTACTTCTTTTTTTGTGGGGTACCTCGCTTCCTAGTGACCAGTGTGTTGGCTGATCGTCCTAAGAATGCTTATATATGAATAAAGCTGTCTCATTTAACCACAAAAAAGATTAATCCATATTAACCGAAAATGAGAGAGTATGGACTAGCACTACTTTTTGGTGTGTCCCGTCAACTCGCAGAACAAGGAGAAGCTTGCAGGACAAGGTGAAGCTCGCTTACGCCTTTTGACTAATGCAACCTACCCTCGCCCATGCGGTGGACATGCATCAGTTCATTCAGTGTCAGATTGCCAGAGGCATACACTATAGTACCCAACATGCGTAGTACCATCATTGTTCGACTTCACAAAGAGGCAAAGAGCCAAGCGCAAGGTTTAGTAGTATGAGTAGTACTACTACTAGAACCGCATGGTGGAGCGTCTCTACTCTTATTTTTTTTAATCTATGATAAAGTACACATTTATTCGGGAGAAGGGTGGAAAATGGAAGCCCCACACGTAATGATGATATCGATCAACCATGCTCCAATATATCTTGGCCTCCGTGCGAGCCCGTCTGTGTGTTCTCGCTCCCCGTCTCTCTCAAGGAACGGCGGGTTGGCCATTTTGCCGTCAATTGTGATCAGTTCGCTCACACTCCGGTCCCACATGTCAGTGATATGCCAAGAGGAGGTGCGTTGACCGATTGGCCATACTCGTACTTGGTTTTGCACCTTCGTACTACTCCTCCTCCGTCACAGTTTACAGGGCGCACTTCATTATGATGCATTTCTCTCAATGCATTTCCACCACTAGAGAGACTTTAGACGCGTTTGGTTTAATGCTCAATTAATTAGGGCGTGGTAACCGCAATCAAGTCCACAATTTTCTCTCGATGTACTACGAAGTGGAGTAAGTGCATGCATGTGTTTACCCGGGGTGGAAGCACTACATGCATGTGTGTACGCATCATTTTCTCTAGTAATAGACGTCGTGCTATAACTACCAATGCTATTTTTCAGGCCGATCGATAGTCGCCTTGGTCCCAGAGATTTTTTCTTTTTTTGAAGCACGCTCTATAAACAGTGACGGATGGAGTAGTATGAGCGGATTCAAAGAAGAGCATATTGATGGTTGCTTCTTCCGAGCAACTTATAGTGGGAAAGGAGAGGCTTATGATTTGACTTCTCATTACTCACTATTAATGCGGCGCAACGACCGAACTAAGTCTCCCATGCGGTTGTGCACTACTCCCTCGGTTCTTAAATATACTCTGGAGTATTTGTCCTTCTAGAGATTTCAACGAGTGACTACTCAAATATTTGTCTTTTTAGAGATTCAAATGGACTACTACATATGGATGTATATAGACATATTTTAGAGTGTAGATTCACTCATTTTGCTCCGTATGTAGTCACTTGTTGAAATCTCTAGAAAGACAAATATTTAGGAACGAAGGGAGTACACATACGAAGCAATATGAGTGAATCTACACTCTAAAATATGTCCATTTGAAATTTGTAAAAAGACAAATATTTAGGAACGAAGGAGAATAATATTGTGCATGGCACATGGACCCGGATGCTGAAGAGGCTTCTAGCAATGCTATCTAGCTTCCAGCATTTGTTTACGTAATTGACGTACTATACAAATAATTTTCCAGTGACATGAAATTGTACAATGGTGTGAGCTTTCAGCTTTTGTTTCGTGTGTCTTGCCATCAATGCTCTTTCGGAAACAATAAAAAACTAACTTCCTTGCTAATGCATCTCAATTATTAGCATATCAGAGCTAATATTTACATCACAACTGAAGACAAAGTTCTGAGAAGGTGTTAAATTAAAATTGATCCATGCTTTCATTGGCAGCAACATCCCCCCAACTCTGTCTAAATCAACAAGGCATGTTGGGAAAAAAAAGTAGCTGCCTAGAGCATGCAACATTCCGATCATTTTGTGCACTTCCACTAAAATAGTGTTGAGCATCCCTGTTCCAAAGATATTAAGTGTGATTACGATAATAGATGACTGTTGATGAAACAATAAACACACAAATAGAAGACGCTCACCTTTGCAGTCTCTCTTAAGACTAACTAGTTGGAGAAGATTAGGCTCGGAGTTGGATGAGGAGGATAGAGCAAAACCAATCTCCCTTTATGCAGTCGCACTAAAATGTAGAGACGTTGCTCGTGTGACATTTTAGTACAACTATACAAAACACTCTTAAGAAAACAGTGACTTTGCAGTTCACCAAAAGGTCGCAACAACAACGAGGTGAAATGGATAGCCCTGTTTGCAAAAAAGAGGTAGAAAGGAAACAATTACTGGCCAATAACAGTTGATGACACATGCGACAACAAAAAAGAAGCATATTCCTTGTCCTAAGGGAAGATAACAACACGGTTGTGTTTGTCTAAAATGGTGTGAGGACGCAATATGGAAAGTACGTCGGACGAGCTACGTTTTGGGCAAAGAACTATGGAAGATCCACATGAAGCGATGTGGGAAGACGGGCAGTGGAGCGGCGGCGGGCAGAATCTGCCCATACTGCGGCAGCGAGCAGGTGGCATAGGCCCTACCGCGCCAAAGCTTGGTCAGAGAGAACGGCGTGTACCATAGATCGGGACGTGCTGCCTCAGTGCCGTCGAACGGAGAAACGATGCACATCCTCCCTTTTCGCCGGTGGACGGGATGCGGCCGGATCAGTGACCAACGGTGAGAGAGAGAGAGAGGCCACTGCAGCCTTGTGTGAGATACTCTGAAGAGTGACAAAACCAGGTAGGCAGGCTCCATTGTATATAATGGAGTGGACTACCTTTTTCTCCATAAAAATTGTTTTATCTATGAATGTGCCATTCAACGATATAACTTTATTTAAAAATAACGCGCCAACGCATCAAGTCGAACTTTGTTTCGTGCACGCGTGGTACACGACCTCTGTAGGTAAACAACCACTACACACGTTCAAATTACCACATGGGCTGCCATTTTGTAAAGAAATGAGCTCCACTATGTATCCGCGCGAGCGTGGCTGGGCACGAAGCGTGAGTACGTGCACAGTGCACCTATTCTCTTCTTTTATACGTACACCACCTACGTGGGGTTGTGTGAGAGAGATACAAACATAGAGAGATATAGTGTGTGGGTTCCTGAGAGTTTTTTTGGGGGGGGGGGGTCAATCAAAAAATGTAACATATGCAATGTGTGTGAAATAGAGTCCTGGATATATCATATATATAGAGGGGGCGATCACGAGAAGAGAGTGGAGGTATCATCGGCTTGAGGTGTCCATAGAATCGAAGAAAGGGATGATGTGTGTGTGTGCGCGCGTGATCAATAAAGAGTGCCATCGAATTTGTGTGTGCCCATGTCAAAGATATAGCGTGGCTGGCCTATTGGAACATGAGAGGGGACAGGTGCAGTTTGTCTCTGTGGCATGGATACCTAGCTACATCGCTCGACTATTGGTGTGAGGTGGGGGGGGGATGCCTAATTAACTATAGAGGTACAATGGTTGGTATATGTGTGGAGGAGGAGAGAGGCCTACCTCATGTATTAAGGGAGATCGATCTACCTCATGTATTAAGGGAGATCGATCGGCATCCATGCATATGTGTAGGAGAGGAATAAGGTTGGGAGAGAGATAGAGCTAGAGTGTTGGAGGGGGTGGTAGTTGAGTTGCTTTTAACAAATGGTGGGAGAGGCTTGCTAGACAAACAGAGGGAACGCCTGCAGTATCAATAAGAGAGGGGATGGCTGCCTGTCTGTGCACATGCGTGTGAGAGACGGGTCAGGAGGCATCCACGAATAATGAGGGGGTGATATGGCTGTGGTAAGCAGACATAACTACATAGGAAGATCAATCGTCTTTTGTCAGAGAAAGGAGAGACATAACTTGTGAGGTACGTCGATCGATGGGGGGGTAATAGTTAAAGTCGACCTAGGTATATGTTGGGAGATTGATCGGTATACATGCATGTGTGTGTTAGAAGCAAATAAGGCACGGGGAGAAGGATAGAGAGAGAGGGATGCATCTAGGAGGTGGTGCGAGAGGCATACTATATCGAGGGGGAAGGAGTGTGTGAGTACGAGATTGATGAAAAGAGTGGTGGAAGTGAGGCATGGACGGTGATAAGAGAAGAGGGGAAGCTTGTGTTTGTGCTAGGCACACCTGGCTAGAGAGGCATATCGATCGATGTGTGTCGTAAAGAAGGAGCTGGGGGGCCTACACACACCGTGGGTGAACGACCTAAAGTGAAAAAACGAATTTGCACGATGGAGCTAGAGAATGCTGAGGGAGGGTGAGAGGGATGCGGGCGTGTGCATGCATGAGAGAAAGTTAGCACTTGCTACAAAGATAAGACGAATAAAGATCATACTTCATTATAAAAAGTGAATTCGGATATTTGAAGAATTTAGCATAGTGTTTAAACTGACGCATGTGTGAATATATATAACGGTGATACACATGGTGTGGTTATGAACATGTTATACTTCATATAATATATTTTATCTCTACTCTTATAAAAAACAGAGTTGTTGATGATGGTATGCGTGCCATCCTGCAATATAGGCCGTCCGATTTATATCTGACGGATAGGAAGGAAACTATGGCAATTTTAAAAAAAGATACCCACACCCCTCTCCATATTTGCAAATTAGGCCTCCCCTTGATCATGTTGATGTTCTGTGGATCACATGGGCATCTTGCTAGTACTAGTATAATATATAGAACATTGATTATAATTTGGGCTAATGTGTGGCTTTTGCATCTTAGGTCTAAATACTTGTTATAATGTAAGGGGCGGGCACTATACTTTGTGTGATAAACACGGTGTACATATGGAACATGGTTTAGATTATGAATATATAGTTAGTACATCAAATGTACTATTATTTGGAATCAACATCAAGTGTATTCAAAAAATAGAATTCGAGTTCATGTAGTACACATAGTTCATATCTATCTCTATAGTAATCATGTGGTGTGTTATTAAGGTAATACACGAATGATGGTTGAAGTTGGCAACAATCATGATTGTAGATTCTTATTGAAATAGAGAAACGAATTCAAATTCAGTTCGAATTGTAGCGGTAGTATAGACATTTGGAATGCACTAAAATGTTGGTATGAGTAGGTTTTATGCATTATACAACAATCAAAAAAATTTAATTGGACATAACATGGATTAATACTCCCTCCTTCCATCTATATAGGGCGTAATGCATTTTTTAAGACCTCCTTTGACTATTGACAAGATTAATAGTACATGACATTCACAATGTGAAAATTATATCATTGAAAGCTCCTTTCACACACGAATTTAATGGTGTGCTTTGTGTAAGTTGCATGTCATATATTATTGCTCTAATATTTGGTCAAATTTAGCATCGAAAACCGCATTAGGCCCTATATAGATGGAAGGAGGGAGTAGCTTTGAATAGCATTTGTATAGTAAAATGGGTCAAAACTCTCTCTTTGTGTGGTGTGAATATTTTTATTTTTTCATTTTCTTTTTGGTTGAGGGAAGTGCGAATTGATTTGGTACGTACAAGTATAATATTACATGTTAGGCTTGTCTCGAAAATTCAACCCACGCCTTGGTATATCCCGAAAATTCAGATATCGTGCTCCCAAAACTGTCGCCTTCACAACCCGCGCCTTGCTATCCCGAAATTACAACACGTGCGAAAACTCCCTCCAGCTGCCAAATCCCAACACGCGAAATCCCCCTTCTAACCCTGAGCCGAAAGGGCCGCTAGTTCAAATCGGTGGGGGTACTTTTGTATCACACCATACATTTTGGACAAGCGTGTCCCTAAGTCATGGTTCACCCCCTCCCATCACCTCCTTTTCGCCATTCGAAATCCCAGGCCACCATAACCTCTCCACTCTAGCCGTGAAACCCCACCCTCCCCCTGCCCAGTCGAAGCCTCTTCCCCGACGACGTCGTCCACCGCAACAACTCAACGCCCCTTGTCCACCTCCCCAGATGAGGATCCGTCGTCCATCTCATCGTCCCGCCGGTTCAGCCGCCCCGTCCTCCACCTCCAAGGAGCTGCTCCGACGATCGCCTCGTCTATCGCGGCTGCTCCATCCCCACAGCGCCGCCTTAACCTGCTCCACCCGAACCGCTGCATCCTCACCAACTCCTCGGACGAAGCCGAGGCCTACTCCGTGCCACCAAAGAGGTTGTATACTCATCGCATCGCTCCTTCTCCTTAACTCGATCTCCCGGCGCTGATGGTGCTCCATCTCGCACCCCGATGGAGCGGCTACCTTGAAGCCGGCACCGCGGGCAACATCTCCATGGCGGCTCTCCCCCAGTGTGAGGCCCCTTCAGTGGTGGCGTCCATACCAGCCAGATCTGCTGCTGCTACTGCTCCGGCTCTGGCTCGCTCGCTCACGCTGCTGCTGCTCTCCCCCTCGCTCCTGATGCTGCTCTGCTCCGATTTAGCTACACTTCAGTCGACTAAATCGACTTTTGGGTCAGTAGATTTTTAGGGGGGGGGGGAGCTCGCCGGAGTTAAGGAAGAACCGCCCACAGCGGGGAGGGGGCTCGCTGGAGAGGTACCCCACTATCTATCTTAGTGTTCAGGGTGGGGCGGGGGGCCTAGAGGGCTGGCTGGGGCGGCGGTGGACCGGCGGTGGGGAGTTGTTTCGGGTCGGCGAGGCGACGCTGGGGCCGGCGGTCCGGCCGATGGTGGCTGGCGGCTCAGGGGGTGCAGGTTGAAGATGAACTGCAGGCCCTCCCTAAACTACATGTCAAGTGCCTCTCTGCTACCATTGCATTCAGTTTTGACAGTAATATTCAGATTCCACAGTAAATTTCGGTTTCGACAGTTAAGTTCAAATTCAACAGTTTTTACCTCATCTGTTGTAGTCAGGTGGTTTTTGGTGATGTAAATTTTACATCTATTTTACATTATCTATTGGAGATGCTATTAGAATCCCACTTGAGATTGACGATGTCTGTCTTGTGCTGCTTTAGCCTTGATGTCTTACGGCTCACCAGAGGTGCTCCAACGATAGAACGATCCATCGCAACAGAGCAGTGCCCTGGACACCGTCTACGGATTCCTTAGATCTTCCCCCACACCTCCGACGGCCACCTCTGCCTCAACTACTTCAGCGACCAACCCAATGATACTGAGGTCGACATGGCTACGGCAAAGATGGTGTACACTTGTTGCATCACTTATTACTATACATTCATGTCGATCCATTAGGGCTATTTTAGTTGAACGGAAAAAGATAACAATAGGGAATTTTCCTATGGCACTCTACTATTCAATTATTCATTCATTTTGTTGAAAGGAATGAAGCAAAACATCCACCTGGACCTACTTTTTAAAATCCTATACATGAAAACAAGACCAAGTGCATTAGTGGCAGAATAACATTCTAACTATACATGTTTCTTTGCATTCCTCTGCTCTTCCAATTCCTGTGAACCAAACACCCAAGTTGACAGAAATCCTGTGTTTACAAATGCTCTGTTTACCATGTGCATTCCTATTCTACTCTGGTGTTTTTCCTATCCCTGCGTTTTTAGAATCATGCAAGCGAAATGAGCCCTAACAGAATTACTTCAGTTACAGGCAGGTGTCGAAGGGAACTTTGTGTGGTTTGTCCTGCTCCTGCCGCGACGTCGTCCACCTCACCCGAGCTGCTCCATCGACAACAGCATCCACCAAACCAGACATCACGACTCCCGACCGTCTTTCGCTGCCTCAGATCTCCTTCCCTGCCGCCGGCACCCACCGCAACGGCATCACCATCATGGACTCAGCAGATGAACCTAAGGAGTATACGGGTCCACAAGAGACGTCCCACTCTATTATTTCTTCTTATGTTATGCATTGCTTAAAATTACCTGCTACTTTATCGTCCTGTTCACCTCTTGGACTCCAAGTCAGGTCCAAACTAATGTTCAAACTTGAGTTCTAAATTATTTGTGGGGAACATATCGAGGCAGCAATGAATAGAATCTCTGTCTAATATCTGGTTCACCTAGGGTATGCCTATGTTGTTCATCTTGGGTGGGAAACAAATTGTAAAGCAATCATCATCTGTCTTTTTATTAAATTAAAGCAATCATCAGCCTGCTATCATTATTTTTGGACCCATCCACTGGTTGTTACGATCACTCTAAATTTCTAAATGCTCTCCTTACATAATCTCACCATATTTTTTTCGTATGCATGTCAGATATTGTACACAGTCATGCTGACCATGTAGAGAAAAAGAGAAGAGTTTTTCATGGCAATACAATGTCATGCAGACATCGCTCCATGGTAGGTTCAATGGCAAACCTCCCCCCCTCCAGATTGCAATCCAGAGGAAGATATCTGTTCTGAGGCGGATTCCAACGCCGCTGACCACTCCTATTTACCCCCCAAAGTGTTTGCTCTACCTTGGCATGATGATGTTAGTCATATCATGCATATGTTGCCTTGTAGTGCCTACTTTTGACATCATATATGTCATCTGCTTAGTTTAGACCTATTCTGTAATGCCACCTGTTTAGTTTCTATATCATATATGAGAATTATGCAGTCTCATGTCTTTTAGCCAGCCATAATATATGTGAAATGTGCAATGCCATCCTGTTTAACCAGGTATCATATATTTGAATGATATCTTGCCCATCCTTTTCTTCATTACATTTCCATTTGTCGACAATGTTTGTACATTAAACTACTCTTCCTGTGAATCAGCCATTTGGGTGGGAGATGAAAAAATCTGGAGTGAAAACAAGGCCTTCAGAGCAGATAGTGCTACCTGTTGAAGCAGATCTCTTGTTGGGTACCGATAGCTCCTCAGAGATGGATTCAAAGATAGATGGCCAGTCCTATTCCCCCACCAAGGTGTATGATCTAACTTGGCATGGTTATACTGCTCATATCATGCATATGGTGTCTTGCATTGCATAGTTTAGACATCATATACACAATATTCAACACCATGTTCTTAGTTCAGACATCATACCGAATGCCCTCTGTTTATCATACAAATCACATATGTGAATTAAATGATGCGATCCTGATTACTTAGATAACATGTAGGTAAATTATGTCATGCGATCCTGTTTAGTTATTCATCATATCTTTGAATTATGTTATGTTATGCTATGCTATCCAGTTTAGATAGACATCATATATGTGAAATTATGTCATGCTATCCGTTGGAGCGGGTGATGCCAGTATCTAGCGGACTAAAAACATAGTCTTCAAATAAAACAGTGCTACCTCTTGGAGGAGATAGCACCCCGGTTGTACATGCATGAGAACCAGCCCTACCACACATAACCCAAACTCTCGCAGATTGTACCCTTACTGCGATGGACAGAGAACCAGCTTCACCCAATCTAACCCCAACCCCGATAGTAACCCAGTTCCTGTTGACACAGCACCATCTCCACCGCAGAGCTCCCAAACAAGAGGACTTAGTAAGGCAGCTCCAGTGCCCAAAGGGCCAGCACTACCACGGCGAACCCCAACTCCACCATTTAGTACGCCTATTCCTGTGGAGGAAGCACAACCAGCTAGTCGTAGTTTAGCATCTATCACATTTGATGTTGTTAAATCGTATGTGTGTATCTTCCCATCTTGGAAATATTATACTAAAGATGAAGGAAAATGCTAGTTGCAGGTGTTTGTCCAGGAGTTATGTGTAAGTAATGTTATTCATGGCAATTACTTTGCTTTGTCCCATACATTCTACCTCCATGATGGTTATAATACAACAAATTTTCCCATTTTTCTCTATAGAGAAGGACCGATTTGGAAACTTAGGATGAGGTAACCTGTCCGAATACCTCGGCTATCTTCAAGAATGCTTGGTGGTAGTATCGGAATTACAAGAAGAAAACATACTTCAACGGCAAAGAAACTCATCAAATTCCCTTACGTTCTCCTGAGACACATTTACTGGACGATGACTGGGAACGCCTTGTTCTGTACTGGTCCCGAACCAAGAATATGGTAAGCTCTATGATCTCATTTTCTATTTTCAAGTCTTACATTCTTGCGTCTTACTGTACTCTTTTCATGTAGAACAAGTGCCCAATCCTGAAGAACAACTGTTCTAATTTAAGATTCCATTGCTATCATAGTTCAAAAAGCGCTAGGCGTTAATTGTGCGTATTGCCACCGCCTTGCGCTTTACTGACCAAAGTGCATGCTTATGCGCAGTTATGCATAGATTAAGCGTAGTTATGCCCAATGCATTTTGCCAACGCCTAGAGCCTAGGCGCGCCTTTTTTAACTATGATTGCTATCGTGCATACTGCTTTGCTCTTGTATCACTGTATTTACTCATACAAACTTATTTTTAAATTGAAGGATCCAATCGAAACTCCAATGGCACAGCAGGTATGTTCACGCATGTTTCTTTAACATGTTTGCTCTTATCAATAACTCTGTTGATTTCAATTTCAATTGTGTATACAGTTGACTTCTCATATCATGCACATTACTAGCATCACAACAAAGCCAACAGTGTTGTTGTACATGTAGACCCATGGTACCCATCTGAAATCTTGTTGTGCCGTGTAGTTTCCCACGCTTTGTATTCTTTCACTACTGCTTTGTCTTGAACTGATATAATTTG
The DNA here is from genome assembly GCF_018294505.1 of Triticum aestivum. NCBI lineage: Eukaryota > Viridiplantae > Streptophyta > Magnoliopsida > Poales > Poaceae > Triticum > Triticum aestivum. Next base: position 343,955,188 of record NC_057801.1, read on the forward strand.
AACCGTGTCTCTATTTTGATTTGGCAAGACAATGCAGTGACCATATGACATAGATATATGTTTGTTTGATGCTTTTATGATGTACTAGTACTTGGCAATAGAAGACTTGGTAGTTTAATCCTGTCCACCTTACTAATGAACTGGTTCACCGAAATCAGTTTCATATACTAGTACATGTTAAACCTGTTATGTGTCTGCTTGTTTCTTCTTTTAGAATGCTGACAGAATATTGGGGAAGAGTGCCTTATCAAGCAATGGTAAAGGAAGTAATGCAGATAAGTTTCAGGATAGTGAGACATCCTTGTTGGTCTCCAACAAAGCTGATAAAACAACTAAGGAAGACTATCTTGAAGACAGTGAGACAACCCCAAAGTCCTGTCTTGGTTTAGTGTTCGAGTTACTGGCACTACCGCTTGCACAAGCTATTCCACAACAAGAAGCGGAAGGACTGTGGAAGTCCCTGGAGCATTCAGATGCATACTTTCTGGTGCAACAGCAAGCGTTGGAGGATTTTAGCGCCAAATAGGACAAAGCTAATAAGGTTGCTAAGCTTATTGCCAGCATGGTGGATACCCAGGATAACGTTTCTTGAGCTCTTCTGAAGAGTATAATTGCTATCACTACATGCATATATGGCTGGTGGAAAGCTCTATGGTTACAGTTTTGCATAAATCCCCTACAACAAAGGAATAAATTTTGTTTAACTATCATGGTGGTTTTTAAACATTGAGAAGGTTCCTCCAACTCAATCCAAATTAAACATCATCATTAACCCAATCAAATTAATTTAGATTGATGAGATCAACATGATAATCCAAGAACAAGATACTCAAAACGTCCATAACCGGGGACACGGCTAACCATGATTAGTTTATACACTCTGCAGAGGTTTGCACACTTTTCCCCACAAGACTCGAATACATCCATGGTCGGAGATTCGAGACACAGTCTTTCTGAAGTGTTAACTCTCTACTCTGGATAGACAAAACCACCTACAACCCACTACATCTGCTAGTCTACCTCTTCAAGAGCTTCAGGAAACTTACTCAACTATGCCAGAGCCCATATTGGCTTGTGGCTGCACACGGAAGTTTCTACCATGAATAATCTTATGATCCCTTTGAGCCTGGGTGGCGGACCGTAGGATGATCACACGGGTACTCCGGGATATCCTAGGACAACACTGGATTCTCCAGGTGCCCTGACAACCACTGGGTACTCCAGGGTGCCTTCAAGCAATCCACCCAGATGTGTATTTAAGTAGCCACCTTAAGTAAACCACTAATTAACAATACTCACATCTGTCATGGATACACTCACCCAATCCACGTCTACGAGCATAGCATAGCAATCCTGAGCATAACGTAGCAGTACTCCCAAAGGTTTGATAATAAAAGGGCAATAGGTTCTACCTCATCATCTACTTCCCAAAACCCACATGTTATTCAGATACTAACCATGCAATGTTTGAGGGTTGACCTAATGCATAAAAACTGGGTAGTAAAGAGGCATGATCAAAGTGTTACTTGCTGATGATCCGTGAAGCCTAGAGACTCGTAGTAGCACGCTTCGCACTCCGGGTACTCTATCACAAACAAACAAACAAAGCATACAATAAGCACTCAACTAGAAGCACGGGTAACACTCAAATAAGAGATCTAACCAGAAAGTTCAATTTAAGAACTCCGGTTTGCAAAAAGAATCAAATCAAACTGAGCAATGAAACTCAAACTACGAAAGAAACAAGATTCATTTACTAATCTCGACTAAAGTAAAATTTTATAGTCCCAAAATCTTGTTCAAGTTGGTTAAACAGAAAGAGGGCTTTGAGACGAAGATCTAGGCGCTTGAATCGCCTAATTCCGATAAACAAGCAAAAAGATAAACTGAAATGAAGATCAGGGCACAAATCGTGATAAAAAATAATCGCGAAAAAAACCTGGAAAAAGAAAAACTAATGAACAGGCTAACGAACGAACGTTCGCTGTCTGCGGCTAATGGGTGAACACCATTCGTTAAAACGGACGTACGGACGAACGTCCACTATTTAACTAAACCAGAAAAAATAAAACCGATCTATAAAAATACCTAGGGTTTTCGAAAAAAAACAAGCGATTTTCTAGCGAAAACCGGCGGCAGTGGGCGGCTACCTCGGCGAGGTCCGGCGGGGTCGGCGGAGGCTCCGGTGGGGTTGGCGGCGGTGGAGGCGAGCGGATCCGGCGATGGGGCGGCGGAACGAGGCGGTGGCGACGCTGCGGGGCGGCGGCGACGCTGCGGGGCGGCGGCGCGGGACGGCAGCGCGGCGGCGTGGATCCGGCGGCGGCGGGGTGGATCCGGTGGGGGTAGGGTTCAGCGGGTGGTGGTGGCTCGGCTCGGGCCTTCGTCCTATAAAGGGCCAGCCGGGTCAGTGTCCCAGGCGGACACGGCCCGGTAAGTTGGTTCGTTTTTCTTTTTTTTTTAAATATTTTGACGCGCAGAAAAATGAATAAAAGAAATACTAAACGGACTCCAAAAATACTGAAATAAATTTTCCTCGTCCTCTAAAAATATGGCGGACAAAGTAAACATTTATTTGGGCCTCTAATGCAATTTTGAAAAATGCACTTTTTTTCTAATTCAAAGAAAATAGCGATAAAACTCCGAATAAAAATCTTATTTGATTTTAATATTTTTCCTCCAATATTTCTTTATTTTGGGGAAGTCATTTTATCTCCTCTCTTTTGTTTTCATCTAAGAAATATTCGAAGAGAAAAAAATTAAAATCAAATGATCCTCTTTTCAAAATTTGAGAAAACTCAAATATGAAAATAACGAAATCCCCAACTCTCTCCGCGGGTCCTTGAGTTGCGTAGAATTTCTAGGATCAACCAAAAATGCAATAAAATATGATATGCAATGATGATCTAATGTATAACGTTCCAAATTGAAAATTTGGGATCTTACAAACCTACCCCCCTTAAGATAAATCTCGCCCTCGAGATTCCGGTTGGATAGAAAATAGGTGCGGGTGGTCCTTCCGTAGGTCTTCCTCTCGTTCCCAGGTGGCTTCATCCTCGGTATGGTGGCTCCACTGAACTTTGCAGAACTTGATAACCTTGCTGCGTGTGACTTGGTTCGCAAACTCGATAATCTTCACTGGTTTCTCCTCGTAGGTCAAATCGCTATCCAACTGAATCGCTTCCACTGGCACTATATCTCTCCGAGGAATATCGGCCATCTCCGCGTGGCACTTCTTCAACTGGGAAACGTGGAATACATCGTGAACTCTTGACAATCCTTCTGGAAATTCCAACTTGTAAGCAACTTCTCCCATACGCTCCAAAACTTTGTATGGTCCCACAAAACATGGTGCTAACTATCCTTTAACTCCAAAACGTTTAACACCTCGAAGTGGGGACACATGAAGATACACTCTGTCTCCGACTTCGTAAACTGTCTCCTTGCGTTTAGAATCCGCATAGCTCTTCTGCCTGGACCGGGGTTCCTTGAGTCTATCGCGAATCAACTTAACCTTCTCTTCAAACTCCTTAATCAAATCTGGTCCAAACAACTGATGAACTCCAACTTCATCCCATAACAACAGTGTCCTGCACCTCCTTCCATACAAAGCTTCGAAAGGGGCCATATTTAAACTGTCTTGATAACTGTTATTGTAAGAGAACTCTGCGTATGGAAAATTGTCGTCCCAACTAGATCCATAATATAGTGCACAAGCTCTCAACATGTCCTCCAGAATCTAATTGACTCTCTCGGTCTGTCCATCTGTTAGTGGATGAAAGGCCGTACCAAACTCGTCCTGGTACCCAAAGTCTCATGCAACTGATTCCAAAACTTTGAGGTAAACTGGGTTCCTCTATCTGATACAATGGTCCTCAGAACTCCATGCAAACATACGATCCTGGTCATGTATATCTTTGCCAAATTAGCACTGGTGTAAGTGGTCTTCACTGGGATGAAATGAGATACCTTGGTCAACCGATCGACTACAACCCATATTGAGTCATAGCTTGAATGATTCCTCGGCAATCCAGTGATAAAATCCATGCCTAGCTTATCCCACTTCCATTCGGGTATCGGCAATGGCTGCAGCAAACCTGCTGGCTTCTGATGCACTGCCTTTACTCTCTGACATACATCACAAACTGCTACATACTCCGCAATATCCTTCTTCATTCCGGTCCACCAGAAATTGTCCTTCAAATCCAGATACATCTTGGTATTTCCTGGGTGAATCGAATATGGCGAATCATGGGCCTCCTGCAGAATCAACTTCTTGATATCGGGGTCATTAGGCACATATACGCGGTCCTAAAACCATAAGGTATCATGCTCATCCTCATGAAATCCTTTAGCCTTTCCTTTGCTCATCCTTTCCTTTATCTCGGCAATCTCTTTGTCTGTCTTCTGAGCTTCTCTGATCTTATCCATCAAAGTAGACTGAATTTTCAATGTTGCTACATAACCTCTCGGAACTATCTCCAAACATAGCTCGCGAAGATCCTCGGCTAACTCCTTGGGTAATCCTCCGATCATGAGTGTATTGACATGACTCTTGCGACTCAACGAATTGGCTACTACGCTAGCCTTTCCGGGATGATAGTGCAACCTCATATCGTAATCCTTGATGAGCTCCAACCATCTCCTCTGCCTGAGATTCAACTCCGTTTGTGTGAAGATATACTTCAAACTCTTGTGATCAGTGTACACCTCGCAATGGTTTCCGATGAGAAAATGTCTCCAGGTCTTCAACGCATGCACTACGGCTGCTAGCTCCAAATCAGGCGTAGCATAATTTTGCTCATGAGGTTTAAGCTGTCATGAGGCATACGAAACAACTCTTCCTTCCTACATAAGCACTGCTCCAAGTCCTCGACGAGAAGCGTTGCAATATACTTGATAATCCTTGCGTTGATCTGGAAGAATCAACACTGAGGCTGTAACCAAGAGTTTCTTCAACTCCTGAAAACTTGCCTCACATTCCTCAGTCTATTTGAACTTGGTGTCCTTCTTCAACAACTCCGTCATGGGCTTTGCAATCTTAGAGAAATTCTCAATGAACCTCCTGTAGTATCCTGCGAGTCCAAGAAAACTCCGGAACTCTCCAACTGACATGGGTGCTTCCCAATTTGTGACAGTGACAACCTTGGTGGGGTCTACTGCTACTCCTTCTCCGGATATAACATGTCTGAGGAATCCAACTTCCATCAACCAAAACTCACACTTGCTGAACTTGGCATACAACTGATGTTCTTTGAGCTTCCCAAGTACCAAACGCAAATGCTCCTTATGCTCCTCTTCATTCTTCGAGTAGACCAGAATATCATCAATGAACACGACGACAAACTTATCCAAAAACTCCATAAGCACCTTGTTCATCATGTTCATGAAATAGGAAGGCGCGTTAGTCAGACCAAATGACACAACGGTATACTCATATAGCCCATACCTTGTGGTAAAGGCTGTCTTGGGTATATCCCGCTCTCGAATCTTCAGCTGGTGGTATCCTGATCATAGATCGATCTTGGAAAATACTTTAGCTCCTTGCAACTGGTCAAACAAATCATTCATCATCGGCAGGGGTACTTGTTCTTGATTGTCACTTCGTTCAACCCTCGATAATCAACAACCATCCTCAACGGTCCATCCTTATTCTCCACTAGAAGCACTGGTGATCCCTAGGGTGACGAACTTGAGCGAATATAGGCTTTATCCAGTAACTCCTTAATTTGCTTCTTAATTTCTTCCAAATTCTTTGCGGGCATCCGATACGGTCTCTTAGATATTGGCCCTGTGCCTGGCAAAAGCTCAATCAAAAACTCAATGTCTCTATCCGGTGGCTTGCCTGGCAAATCCTCTGGAAATACATCGGGGAAATCCTTCACCACTGGCACTTCCTCCTGTACAACTCCTAATAAGGAATTCACTTGAGTCTTCTTCGGCACAAGCTGGGATACATACTTGATCCTTCTTCCTTCTGGGGTGGTGAGAAAAATTGACTTACTGGCGCAGTCAATGTTCCCTCCATACTTCGATAACCAATCCATGCCTAATATTACATCCAGTCCTTGTGACTCCAATACTATTAGGTCTGAGGGGAACACGTAGTTACCAATCCTTAATGGTAACCGATCACACCATAGGCTAGCCATATACTCTGCTCCTGGCGAGGTTACTAACATGGGTGACCTAAGGGCTTGGGTTGGCAGGTTAAACTTATCCACAAATCTCTTGATATGTATGAATGCAATGCACTAGTATCAAAAGAACGATTGCAGTAAATGACTTAACCAAAAACTTACCTATTACTGCATCTGGCTGTGCTTCAACCTCCTCCACGCTAACGTGGTTCACTTGTCCCCTGTTGAAAGGGTTGGGCTTCTTCCCAGAGCTTCCATTGACATTACCATTCTTTGCTTCAGAACACTCCGTGGCGTAATGTCCATTCTTCCCGCACTTGAAACAAGTAAATGTGACTTAGATCCTTCTTGGCGGGCGTTGCTGGGTTGGAACGGTTCTGGCCGTTGCTTCCTCCATTTCCATTCCATTCATGGGGCGACTATGTTCATGCGAACTTCCTCCATTGGAATTATGGCCTCCATGGTTATGGTGAATGTGTCCTCCCGAGTTCGGGGTAGAACGGGGGATCTACTGAGCTCCTGAATTGTAGTTCCCTTGTCCATACTTCCTCTTGCGGTTGTCAATCTGCTGCTACTTCCCTTCAATCATGAGAGCTCTATCTACCAACTCATGGTAGTTGTTGAAAGTTTCCACCATCAACTCCATGCTCAGCTCACCATTCAGTCCTTCCAGAAACTTCTCCTGCTTAGCTGCATCCGTAGTGACATCATCTAGGGCATAATGTGCTAACTTACTAAAATCATCTAGATATTGGCCCACTGTGTGTCCTCCTTGGTGCAAGTTGCGAAACTCGCGCTTCTTCATGGCCATAGCTCCTGCTGAAACATGGGCAGTGTGAAAAGCCTGCTGAAACTGATCCCATCTAACAGTGTCAATGGGGTAAGTGGATGTGAAATTCTCCCACCATGATGTTGCGGGTCCATCAAGCTGATGTGCGGCAAAACGCACTCTCTCTGCATCTGTGCATCCTGCCGTGGTCAGCTCCCTTCCAATCTTGTGGAGCCAATCATCTGCAACAATCAGCTCGGTGCTACTAGAGAACACCGGTGCATTCAGCCTTAGAAAATGGGCTAAGTGATCAACAAGTGGTGGGGGTGGGTTGTTGTTGTTGTTGTTCCCCTGGTTCTGATTCTAGACTAGTATCTGCATCAGTGCATTCTGCTGCTGGATCAACTGAGTGAGCTCCGGTGGGAAAGCAAATCCATTGTCGCGTCTCGGAGGCATCTGATGGGTTTAGAAAAGATGAGAAAATAGAATAGAATGAGGACTAGAGGGAAAACACTACCCATATGCACATGAGACAAACACAAACATATCACTTCAATCAATCACACAAGGGCATACAATCAGTCTAACTATTGTTACAAAAGTGCTCGGACTATACTATATACATGGGGGAACACTACTACTGATATGGCGGTCGACTAGAAGTTCTAATCGGTGGAAGACTCCATGATATCTGCTCCAGCTTCATCAACATAGTCATCATCGCTATCATCGGGGTCCGAGTCGGTGTCGTCGATGATGATGTAGTTCTCCGCACAAGTGGAATTGTTGTCTTCTCCTCCTAGTGCGGGGTCTCCCATGAATACTCCTAGCTACCTCGTCAGATCGTCGTTCTTCTCCACGAGTATCGTCATTTCCTCCTCATATCCATCGCGTGTAGACTTCAGTTCTTCCTCCAGCTCCGTGATCCTGGTCATTTCCTTCTTCACATCTATCATGCCTGCACACATCTGGTTCTCCTGGCGTCGAATGTGCTGGTTTAACTCCTGGATGAAAGCTATAATGGACCTATCCCTCCTGGTGTTGATCATCTCCCATTTCTCATCTCGGCGCCCACAAATCTGGTAGATAGTATCCTTGAGATCCTTGTGGTAAACTTCTCCAATGCGTCCCATGGTGATGTGGGCTGCCATGCTCTTTCCTAGACTCCAGGTTGGTGCATCAAAGGAAAACTCTATGGGCTCAGTGACTGGCATGAACATCCTTCCAGGAACTTGAGCTCGAATCATCCAACGCTCCTCTTCTGGTAAAGTGGCGATGTAGGTCCCGGTGAAGCATGGAATTCCGATGTTCAGTTATCTAGTAACTTCCTTCAAGTGCCGTCCAAAAGGAGTGTCTTCATCCGGTTGTATAAACTTGTGAAAGTGCAACTATCCCTGGGTAGTTTTGGTAATTCCTAACAACATATATCTCATTGAGCGAATGCTATTTCAAGATAAATATTTCAGGAAAGCTCAATGATTGGCATGGCATGGATGAGAAAAGTGGATCCCTCAAAATGCTAAGGACAAAAGGATTGGCTCAAGCTCAAAGCACAAGACTCTACATTTTCTATTTTTAGTGATCCAAGATCACATTGAGTCCATAGGAAAAGCCAATACTATCAAGGAGGGATGAGGTGTTGCTTAATGGCTTTCTTGCTCAAAGTGCTTAGTGATATTCTCCAAAGCCCTCAACTACTTTCTCATATCCACATATGACCCAAAGCAAAAGTCCACCTCGGCCTCACCGATTCTTCCTATCCGGCGCCACCGAGTTCAGATGTCATAGACACTGCCACAAACCCTAATCAAGTCGGTCTCACCGATAGGGTCTCGGTCTCACCGAAATGGGATTGTAATCTCTCTGTTTCCCTTCTTAACGTTTCGGTCCAACCGAGATGAGCGATCGGTCCCACCAAGATTGCAATGCAAACTCTCTGTTTCCCTTTCGTAACGTTTCGGTCCAACCGAGATGAGCGAATCAGTCCCACCGAGTTTGCCTGACCAACCCTCTGTGTGTCCATTACCAAAATCAGTCTCACCGTGTTTGAGTAATCGGTCTCACTGAGATTACGTTATGCCCTAACCCTAACCATATCGGTCCCACCAAATTGACATGTCGGTCCCACCGAAAATCCTAACGGTCACATTATTTGCTAAATCGGTCCGACCGAGTTTGACGATTTGGTCCCACCGAGAATGGTAAGTTGTGTGTAACGGTTAGATTTTGTGTGGAGGCTATATATACCCCTTCACCCACTCTTCATTCGTGGAGAGAGCCATCAGAACATGCCTACACTTCCAACCTACATTTTCTGAGAGAGAACCACCTACACTTGTGTTGAGGTCAAGATATTCCATTCCTACCATATGAATCTTGATATCTAGCCTTCCCCAAGTTGCTTTCCACTCAAATCTTCTTTCCACCAAATCCAAATCCTCTGAGAGAGAGTTGAGTGTTGGGGAGACTATCATTTGAAGCACAAGAGCAAGGAGTTCATCATCAACACACCATTTGTTACTTCTTGGAGAGTGGTGTCTCCTAGATTGGCTAGGTGTCACTTGGCAGCCTCCGACAAGATTGTGGAGTTGAACCAAGGAGTTTGTAAGGGCAAGGAGATCGCCTACTTCGTGAAGATCTACCCTAGTGAGGCAAGTCCTTCATGGGCGACGACCATGGTGGGATAGACAAGGTTGCTTCTTTGTGGACCCTTCGTGGGTGGATCCCTCCGTGGACTCGCACAGCCGTTACCCTTCATGGGTTGAAGTCTCCATCAACGTGGATGTACGATAGCACTACCTATCGGAACCACGACAAAAACATTCGTGTCTCCAATTGCGTTTTCCTTCTCAAACTCCTCCCCTTTACCTTCATATGCAATTGTTTTACATTCCGTTGCTATACTTTTAGAATTGCATGTGTAGGTTGATTGCTTGACTTGTTCTAAGTTGCTAAAATCTGCCAAGAACTAAAATTGGGAAAAGGCAAGTTTTTTATTTGGTCAAGTCTAATCACCCCCCTCTAGACATACTTTTGATCCTACAAGTGGTATCAGAGCTTTGGTCTCCATTTGCTTTGATTTCCATAGCTTTTGGTGGTCATAGCCTTGGTTTCACAACCTAGGAGAGTATGGCGTCTAGCGAGGGAAATTACCACCGTAGAGGTCCTTACTTTGATGGTACTAATTTTGCTAGTTGGAAGCATAAGATGAAAATGCATATTCTTGGACATAACCTTGCCGTTTGGGCTATTTTTGTATTGGCTTGCAAGGTGAATTCTTTGATGGGAGAGAACCGAACCGTGAAGCTACCGCGGAAGAGTTGAAGATGCTGCAATACAACGCTCAAGCTTGTGATATCCTCTTCAACGGATTGTGCCCCGAAGAATTCAACAAAATCAGCCGTCTTGAGAATGCAAAGGAAATTTGGTATACATTGATTGATATGCATGAAGGTACCGACTCCGTGAAGGAATCCAAGTTGGATGTGCTTCAAAGTCAGCTTGACAAGTTCAAAATGAAGGATGGTGAAGGTGTCGCTGAAATGTACTCTAGGCTTGCTCTTATCACAAATGAGATTGCTGGCTTAGGAAGTGAGGAGATGACCGACAAATTCATCATCAAGAAGATCCTAAGAGCTTTGGACGGAAAATATGATACCGTGTGCACATTGATCCAAATGATTCCCAATTACAAAGATCTCAAGCCAACGGAAGTCACTGGAAGAATTGTTGCTCATGAGATGTCACTCAAGGATAAGGAGGAGCTCCACATCAAGTCAAGTGGTGCTTACAAAGCCTCATGTGAAGCTCCCACATCATCAAGTGAGAAACAAACCTTTAATGAAGAATTGAGCCTAATGGTGAAGAACTTCAACAAGTTCTACGAGAGTAGAAGCAAGGAAAGAAGTTCCAAGTCAAGGTCCTACAATGACAAAAGATCTTCTAGTCGTGAGCGAAATTGCTACAATTGTGGAAGACCCGGACACTATTCCAATGAGTGTACAACACCCTACAAAAGAAGAGAAGATTCTCCAAAAAGAAGAAGTAGAAGAGAAGAATCACCATCAAGAGAAAGAAGGAGTAGAGATGATCGTTATGAACGAAGAACATCCCGGAGAAGCAAGGATTTGGAAAGGAAGGACAAGTCATCAAGGAGCTACAAAAAACGAAGACATCAAGCTCATGTTGGTGAATGGGTATCCGGCTTCGACTCTGACAACCACTCTAAGAGAAGCTATCACTCTGACTCCGAATATACTCAAGATGAAGGTGTTGCCGGTCTAGCACTTGTGTCTACCAACTCTTACAACATATTTGATTCACCAAATGAAGGACTTGGAAGATGCTTCATGGCTAAAGTCCCAAAGGTATCACACCCCGAGTATGTTGATTTCAATAGTGATGAAGATGACTTGTTAGGTGATGATGATTTACTTGTTGACAACTCAAGTGATGAATACTATGATGAAACGTCAATTAATCATGCTAATCAAGATAAAATGAATGACAATGATAAGGAGAAGATTGAGCTCCTAACTAAAGAACTAAACACTCTTAAGTTAGCTCGTGAAACTATCTTAGGAGATCATCGAGAACTTTTAAGGACTCATGAGAAGTTACATTTTGAAAAGCTCAATCTTGAGCAAGAGCATGAGTTCTTAAAGGCAATCAATGATGATCTTCGCAAAAAAAGTTCTTCTTACAATGCCAAGCGTTTACTCTTATCTACTTACATGCCTCAAGTCAAGTCTAGTAACAAGAACAAGAAAGATTCTTCCTCTAGTAGTAACAATAATCATGCTAAATCCAATGTTGTTGCTTCTAGTAGTTCTCTTGATTCCACTAATGATTCTCTTAGCCAAGTTACACTTGAGCAAGAAAATTGCTTATTGAAGCGAATTATAGAGAAAGGTGTTTACAAGAGCCTTGCCGGGAGTAAGCAATTCGAGGAAATTGTACGCAAGCAAGGAAGGCACCGGAAGAACCAAGGTGTTGGTTTTGAACGAAAGTTCAATGCCAATGGAGTTGAGTGGGAAGAAGATCAATACCCCAAGACGAAGTTTGTTCCTCAACAAGAGAAGTATGATCCTACTTCTTTCAAAGGAACACAAGCTCAAGATGATCTTCCACCACAAGACCACAAGCAAAAAGGCAAGGACAAGCTTCAAGAGGAGATTGATGCATTTTAAGAAGCTCCTAAGGCCTTGGTCAAGTGGCTTCCCAAGACTACATCAAGTTTTACTTCATCGAGTACAACTACAACTCCAAGGATTCCCATCAAGATGATGTGGATCCCGAAGAAGAAGAACTAGAGAGTTCTTGAGGGTGACTCTGCCAACATACTTCACTCTTATCATTTAGCAAGGACAAGTGCAATCAACTTCCACATCTTGCACTAGTTCAAGGAGTCACAAACCCTCTTCTTGGTAAGACAAGGGACAAGGTAACCTAATGCTTTCATGGACATCATCTTGTCTGTGCATCACTCTATGTCTATGGATATCCTTGTTTGTTCCTTGTGGGACTAACCCGTGTAGGTATTGAAAGTGCAACTCACTCCAATGGATAGCTCCGAAGGATCTACATCAACATTGAGCATCCACATCCGCAACACCTACATGAAGTTATCATCGACAAAACTCAATGTTAGTTCATCCCTCTTAGGGGGGATATCACATCTAGGGGGAGCTTTACTCTAAGAATTGAGCTAAGGCAACTCTAATGGTGTGAACACAACAATGCTTTATGTAAAATTGGTAACCCCACTTGTGCCTAAACGATGAGTATGACATATGATCAAGTGTTCTCATTTGACTCCTAAGACAATATACTCATATATAGATGACGTAGTCATCGCCAATTGCTTGATAGATGCTAGAATTGTGTGTGTATGCTTTGACACATATTTCATTTGCCATTTTATTGTGTGAGCATGTTGGTTGCATATTTTACTCATTCAAGGACATCCACTTGTAGTTTTGATTGTTTGGATTCTTTTTCTTTTGCCAAGTGGATGGAAAAGAATGCCTAAGAACCTTCTCTATCTATCTATGCTTTTCTTGTCTCAAACTCTATTCATGCTATATCACAAAGTTTGATCAAGTCAGATTCAAACCACTCTGTGTGAGGAGCACTCGGAGTCCCCGATTCGTCATAGACTTAAACTTCCAAAACCTCTTTGTGCGTTTCGGTCTGACCGATTCAACCTTTTCGGTCATACCGAGATCACTAAGTTGATCTAGGTTTTCAATCTCGATGCAACCGATTTGAACTTTTCGGTCACACTGAGTTGCAGTAACTGCTTGCAGTAATGCATCTCGGTGCCACCGAGTTGTTCCACTCGGTCACACCGATAGGGTCAGGCTATATATACCCCCGGGTCAAAATTTGGAAATTATTTTGAAACTCCTCGCCCGCGCACAGCCTGCTCTGCCTCTTGGGGTCTCCGGATAGTCCCCCTCGTCGCCAGCGACCTCCTGCCGCTGGTCTCCGCCGCCGTTAATGGGATTCTGCTTTGCCGTTGCCGCCGTAGCAAATCCATCGCTGCATTAGGGTATGGATTTCAACTTTGTGCTATTCTTAACTCCGATTCCTATCACATTGCATTGCCATGAATCTTGCCACGTTTGAAATCTTCCTATCCAGCGAAATCACTCTGTAGTTTAGTTTTGGATTGAAAATTTAGGGTTAGGTTTCCGCCGAATTCATCTCGGACCGACCGAGTTGTAAAAATCGTTCTCACCGATTTGGCTCAGGCCATTGCACATGTGTTTCTCGGTCTGACCGAGAATTGCAAATCGGTGTGAACGAGTTTGATTCTTTGTGAAACCCTAGCAGTCTCGGTGCCACCAAACTGTGACTCGGTCTGACCGAGTTCACTAGTTTAGGTTCCAAAAGCTGCTTCGGTATCACCGAGTTTACAAATTGGTTGCTCCGAAATGCTTTCTGTGGAGAACTAAAACTAAGTTTTTGACTGATTAGTTTGCAAAAACCTCTGTGCTTTGTGATGCTCATCTACTCTACCTAATCTACATCTATTCACAGGGTCTGCTTTCAGAGTTTGCATCATGTTAGATCAGAGTGACAGTCAGAACAAGTCTGGGGAGCAAGTCCATATGAGTGACGACACTAGTCCCTCCAGCGGTTATGATGATGGCAGCAGGAGCACACCCAACAATTTGCCAAAGGCAGCCACCAGGACCAGGAAGAAGAGAACCTCAGATTCTAAATATGAGGACTATGTGGTTGTTGAGGATGAGGCCACTTCCAAGAAGAAGGTGCTGAAGAAGGAATATGGCACAACAACATCCACTAAGCCAGGAATGCAAAAGAAGGCACCTGCCAGGAGAATTCCCACTTCCAAACCTAGGAAGGTTGCCACTGGTGAAACCATGAACTTCACCATTGAGTCTGATGATGAAGTTGTTGGCCAAGACAAGAAGAAGAAGAAGAGAGTCAGAACTACTACTGCCAAAGTACTTGGCAAGCCCTCTATGAGGAGAGACTCTGAAGAAGAAGAGGAAGAGGTTGCTGCACCAACACCTAAAGCTCAGAAGCTGATGGGAGATGCTATAAGATCAGGGGCTGCTCCACCTAAGCCCAAAGATGCTCCCAAGGCTGCTGCTCCTAAGCCCAAGTCTGCACCTAAGAGGAACACTAGGAGTATTCTAGCTGAAGAGAAGAACAAGGCCACAGTTCCTGAGGCTGCTAATGATGAATAAGATGACACACTTGTCTTGAGAAAGTTGAAGCCCAAGATTCCTGATCATAATGATGCTCATCTAGTTGCAGAAGATATGAAGCTCAAGAAGAATGCAGGTCTGAGACTGTGGAGATAGACTAATCCCTATGCTATCAGGAGGAGAACTATTGTGGATTACAGGTTCCACACTAAGGAACAACAAGATTTCTATGGGACAGTGTTTCTTGAGATAAAGCCCATAGTATGTGACATGAGATGGGTTGACTGGGAGTACATCAGGAAGAATGAAGAGCACTATCCTGGAGTTTATGACAGTTTCATGTCTTGTGGAGTCGATGACTTTGTTGGGCAGAAGGTGACAAAGTGGAATGATGAGATCATTATGCAGTTCTACTCCACAGCTCATTTCTACCCAGATGGGAAGATAGTTTGGATGTCAGTGGGTACTAGGTACCAATCAACAGTTGAAGAATGGTCTGAGTTGATAAATGCTCCAAAAGAGAATGAGGATGACTTGGATGTCTTTGCCAAGAAGAAGAAAGACCACAACTCCACGGCTCACATGTACAGAGAGATCCCGATTGCTGCACTAGAGACACATAAGTTTGGATCTGTACATTATCTGTTGTCAGGATTGCCTACTATCAACTGGATCTTAAGGCACACTGTGTTGCCCAAGTCAGGTGATCACAAGATGATCAGAGGCCATGCAATTAACTTGCTGCATATATTTGATGTGCTCAAAAATTCAAAGTCAAGAGCCTGATTGTGGAAACAATCAAAAGGACTGCTGCTGATCAGAAGAGGAGTTGTGGGTATGCTCCACAGATTCAGGAGCTTATAAAATCCAAGATGGGCATAGGCACATATCTTTTGGACAAGGAGCACCTGCCCATCTACCCTGATTTTGAGGACAACACCATTGTGATGGATGAGAATGAACCATCATCTGTGCAAGCACAAGAGAAGAAAGAGAAGGAAAGGGCTGAGAAAGCTACTAAGATGCCAACTGCTGAAGACCCATCTTAGATTTTCCTGAAGAGCAAGCAAGATCAGCTTGGCTACTTGATTGCCTCCACCTTGAGGATTGAGAAGGGCTTGGCCACCCTGATTCAAAACTAGGAGAGCTTGGAGAGAATCATAGAGCAGAAGTTTTATGCTCTTTATGTCAAATTCACTGAGAACCAAACTGCAGTTGAGCAACTTCAGGAGGATGTGAAGGAGAAGAAGGGCAAGTCTACCACAGATGCTTTTGCTAGAGTGCCCAGAGGACAGAGATCTGCTGCAGTGCCTGTTCCAAACACCAGAGCTACATCATCTGCACCAGCTACAACTTCAGTGCCTCCAGCTCCAGCACCCACTCCACCAGCTCCAACTACATCAACAGAAGTCTTCGTCCAAGGAGCCATCTCTACACCATCACATGAAGACCAAGCCTGAGAGTCATTTAGCACTATGCATTTTTACGAACTTTTTGGTAACTTGTTGCCAAATGGGGAGAAAAATGTATAGATCATAGGCTTCTAGAGAGAGTGTTGCTTTTGATCTGTCTTGTCTTTTTGGTGATTGAACTTCGTTTCATGTGTTTGCTTGTTTGCTTGATACTTTATGCCTTGTGTGATATTGTTGGATGATCATGTGTTTGATCATATGCTATGCTACATTAATGCTTGTTGGATGATATTATCTCTTATATTCTCATATGATCATTCACTTTGCTTGGTGATGAGTGCATGTATTTCATTATTATAATTTTGAGCGCTCCACCAAGATGTATGTGACATGGAAGAGTGACTCATGATCCTAACTCATTGTGCATTTGCAGTCCAAAGAAAATTTTAAATAATGCTCAAATTTACGGGGAGCTCTTACTTTTCACATACTTCTCAAAGCGACAATGTTTCTCAATCTTATTATCATTTGTCGAAGCTTTGATCTATATGTTGTCATCAATTACCAAAAAGGGGGAGATTGAAAGTGCAACTATCCCTGTGTGGTTTTGGTAATTCCCAACAACATATATCTCATTGAGATAATGCTATTTCAAGATAAATATTTCAGGAAAGCTCAATGATTGGCATGGCATGGATGAGAAAAGTGGATCCCTCAAAATGCTAAGGACAAAAGGATTGGCTCAAGCTCAAAGCACAAGACTCTACATTTTCTATTTTTAGTAATCCAAGATCACATTGAGTCTATAGGAAAAGCCAATACTATCAAGGAGGGATGAGGTGTTGCTTAATGGCTTTCTTGCTCAAAGTGCTTAGTGATATGCTCCAAAGCCCTCAACTACTTTCTCATATCCACATATGACCCAAACCAAAAGTCCAACTCGGGCTCACCGATTCTTCCTATCTGGCGCCACCGAGTTCAGATGTCATAGCCACTGCCACAAACCCTAATCAAGTCGGTCTCACCGATAGGGATATCGGTCTCACCGAGATGGGATTGTAATCTCTCTATTTCCCTTTGTAACGTTTTGGTCCAACCGAGATGAGCGATCGGTCCCACCGAGATTGCAATGCAAACTCTCTGTTTCCCTTTCGTAATGTTTCGGTCCAACCAAGATGAGCGAATTGGTCCCAACGAGTTTGCCTGACCAACCCTCTATGTCCATTACCAAAATCAGTCTCACCGAGTTTGAGTAATCAGTCTCACCGAGATTACATTATGCCCTAACCCTAACAGTATCGGTCCCACCGAGTTGACTTGTCGGTCCCACCGAAAATCCTAACGGTCACATTATTTGCTAAATCGGTCCACCGAGTTTGACAATTTGGTCCCACCAAGATTGGTAAGTTGTGTGTAACAGTTAGATTTTGTGTGGAGGCTATATATATCCCTCCACCCACTCTTCATTCGTGGAGAGAGCCATCAGAACATGCCTACACTTCCAACCTATATTTTCTGAGAGAGAACCACCTACACTTGTGTTGAGGTCAAGATATTCCATTCCTACCATATGAATCCTGATCTCTAGCCTTCCCCAAGTTGCTTTCCACTCAAATCTTCTTTCCACCAAATCCAGATCATGTGAGAGAGAGTTGAGTGTTGGGGAGACTATCATTTGAAGCACAAGAGCAAGGAGTTCATCATCAACACACCATTTGTTACTTCTTGGAGAGTGGTGTCTCCTAGATTGGCTTGGTGTCACATGGGAGCCTCCGACAAGATTGTGGAGTTGAACCAAGGAGTTTGTAAGGGTAAGGAGATTGCCTACTTTGTGAAGATCTACCCTATTGAGGCAAGTCCTTCGTGGGCGATGGCCATGGTGGGATAGACAAGGTTGCTTCTTCGTGGACCCTTCGTGGGTGGAGCCCTCCGTGGACTCACGCAGCCGTTACCCTTTGTGGGTTGAAGTCTCCATCAACATGGATGTACGATAGCACCACCTATCGGAACCACGACAAAAACATCCGTGTCTCCAATTGCCTTTGCCTTCTCAAACTCCTCCCCTTTACCTTCATATGCAATTGTTTTACATTCCGCTGCTATACTCTTTGAATTACATGTGTAGGTTGATTGCTTGACTTGTGCTAAGTTGCTAAAATTTGCCAAAAACTAAAATTGGGAAAAGGCATGTTTTTTATTTGGTCAAGTAGTCTAATCACCCCCCCCTCTAGACATACTTTAGATCCTACAACTTGTTCCTTGCATCCGCCATCGTATAGAGTAGAAAAGGGAGAGGAGTCAGAAATGAGAAGAGAGTAGTGACCTATGGTTTTAGCTTAGTTGTTGTGTCCTACAGTCAGCGTGTGCTCTGATACCATCTTGTAGTGACCAGACCTCATACAGTCTGATCTCTGTGCATCAGTGTCATCCCTGGATCGGTAATGTTGACACGCACAGTACTCGAGGATTTATAACAGAGTAGCAACCACAAACTTATTACATCGAATGTCTCAAAATAGAACTTATTACAATAATATGGCTTAAGGCCATCTAAAACGATAACAGCGGAAGGCTTGGAAGATAGAGTGAGTCCATCAACTCCAACGGCATAGCTAAGTGAAAGACAACGACCTATGGCACCTTACTCGTCGTCTGAAAAGTCTGCAACATGAAATGTTGCATCCCGAAATGGGTCAGCACATGGAATATGCTGGCAATGTAACACATAGAGTAATGAACAGTATAATTGCTATCACTACATGCATATATGGCTGGTGGAAAGCTCTATGGTTACAATTTTGCATAAAGCCCCTACAACAAAGGAATAAATTTTGTTTAACTATCATAGTTGTTGTTAAACATTGAGAAGGTTCCTCCAACTCAATCCCAATTAAACATCATCATTAACGCAATCAAATTAATTTAGAGTGATGAGATCAACATGATAATCCAAGAACCAGATACTCAAAACATCCATAACCAGTGACACAGCTAACCATGATTAGTTTATACACTCTGAAGAGGTTTGTGCACTTTTCCCCACAAGACTCGAATACATCCATGGTTGGAGATTCGAGACACAGTCTTTCTGAAGTGTTAACTCTCTACTCTGGATAGACAATACCACCTACAACCCACTACATCTGCTAGTCTACCTCTTCAAGAGCTTCAGGCAACTTACTCAACTATGCCAGAGCCCATATTGGCTTGTGGCTGCACATGGAAGTTTCTAGCATGAATAATCTTATGATCCCTTTGAGCCTGGGTGGCGGACCGTAGGATGATCACACGGGTACTCCGGATATCCTAGGACAACACTGGATTCTCCAGGTGCCCTGACAACCACTAGGTACTCAAGTGTGCCTTCAAGCAATCCACCCAGATGTGTATTTAAGTAGCCACCTTAAGTAAACCATTAATTAACAATACTCACATCTTTCATGGATACACTCACCCAATCCATGTCTACAAGCATAGCATAGCAATCCTGAGCATAACGTAGAAATACTCCCAAAGGTTTGATAATAAAAGGGCAATAGGTTCTACCTCATCATCTACTTCCCAAAACCCACACATTATTCAGATCCTAACCATGCAATGTTTGAGGGTTGATCTAATGCATAAAAACTGGGTAGTAAAGAGGTATGACCAAAGTGTTACTTGCCTTGTTGATGATCCGTGAAACCTAGAGACTCGTAGTAGCACGCTTCGCACTCCGGGTACTCCATCACAAACAAACAAAGCATACAATAATCACTCAACTAGAAGCACGGGTAAAACTCAAATAAGAGATTGACTAGAAAGTCAAATTTAAGAACTCCGGTTTGCAAAAAGAATCAAATCAAATTGAGCAACAAAACTCAAACTACGAAAGAATCAAGATTCATTTACTAATCTGGACTAAAGTCAAATTTTACAGTACCAAAATCTTGTTCAAGTTAGTTAAACAGAAAGAGGGCTTCGAGACGAAGATCTAGGCGCTTGAATCGCCTGATTCTGATAAACTAGCGAAAAGATAAACTAAAACGAAGATCAGGGCAGAAATCTCGATCGAAAATAATCGCGGAAAAACCCCGGAAAAAAAAATGATGAACAGGCTAACGAACGAATGTTCGCTGTCTGCGGCTAATGGGTGAACACCATTCGTTAAAACGAATGTACGGACGAACGTCCGCTATTTAACTAAACCAGAAAAAACCGATCTATAAAAAAACCTAGGGTTTTCGAAAAAAGCCAAGTGGTTTTCTAACGAAAACCGGCGGTGGCGGGCGGCTACCTCGGCGAGGTCCAGCGGGATTGGCAGCGGCAGCGGTGAGCGGATCCGGCGGCGGGCGGCGGAACAAGGCGGCGGCTACGCTGCGGGGCGGCGCCGAGGCGACGGGGT